>NC_090363.1:3313906-3491406 GCF_035084215.1 Heptranchias perlo
GACCCCCTGACAATAATAAACACTTCCATAGCCGAAAGAAACGAGGATTAGGGGAATGGATAGGGATAGGAGCTACTGCAGGAACAGCCACCTGGAACCGCATTGATATAGAGACCATGTGGGAACATGTCGAGGCCATGAGAAAACAGCTAAAAGGCATTTTGGGTAATATGACAAGGAATCAGGGAGATCAAATAGTTGAACAACAGGAAGGGTTGAAGTCATTAAAAGGAATGGTGGATGGAATGTTACAAGTCCAAGAAAAGGTGAATGAGATAATCACTGAAGGGTCCCAAACTAAAAAGGGCATGTCAACAGCCATCACATGTGCCATGTATGGAGGGTTCTCACTGAATCAGGTTCAGCGGGGCCTAACAGATATTGAGAATACTAGGGTCCCCAATTTTGTAATGGATAAGAACCTTGAAGAGTGTGATGGTGTTTAAACCAATGAGCCCTATGATTGGTGCAAGATCTGAAGGTATGGATCTGTGTATTACGCTAGATGGCCCTGCAGTACAGATAATGATACTGAAATAGGCATGGTACCCATATAAATGTCTGCCCAGACTTGGGGAGGACAAGTGGGAAGTATTAAATGTAGAATCCATAGAAATCTCAGAAGAAGGGGTGCACAAGGAATTTGAAGGTTACCCAGGATATATGATGAAAAAGGGAACCATTTGGAAAGTCCCCAACCTGAACTGTTGCACCAGATCACGAGGATCTTGGCTATGTACGTGCGACAGTACCACTCCAGGCATATCCATCTAGAGTAAACCCGCAGGCTATCAGTCTTCTGTTTGTACGGTGCAATTACAAAAATGGGACTATCACCAGGCCCAAAGTGTATACTTGAGAAGGGGAGAGTACTGTGTAACCACTGGAAACAGAAATGTCCAGTTCACCACTCGACGTTCTGTTTCGTGCCAACCGAGCTGACTAAGATAGGACCTGACATATTAGTACCAGTAGCTACCCATGTCACTACAATTCAAGTTAACATATCCATGCAACATGAGGCTCTTAAAGCAGTGGTACAGTTTGGACACCCCATTCCACCCTTGTCTCTGGAACTCAAGTCCATCTTAGAAAGAACACCCACTTCTCAAAAACATTTGGTCAAGATGCAACAGAACAACGATGCAACACAAAAGGGAGATCCGGAAGCTAGAGACACATAAGTGGTGGGAAATTATGTATAATGTAGGACAACATCCCTGGTTCCAAATGTTATCTACGCTTACGATTTTTGTTCAAGGAATGTTATTGATGGTACTGATTATATTAGTATGCTATTTGCGATGCTTGTTAGTGACATTGGGAAAATGTGCAAATAACTTAGAGCTTGCGACACTGCTTAAGGAATAGTAATTAATGAGGGTCAATCAGAATATTTCCCCCTCACGGTGGGGACTGTAAGAATATAATGAGTTTAAGAATTCATCAAATATGATATGATAAATTTGGAATAGGCTAATCCAGGAAGAGATGAATTCAGGTAGTAAGTGATTAAAAGTCTAGTGAAATGGAAGAATACTAACCTTTCTAACTTTTAGGACTCTCCCAAATAAGACATGCAGCTGAATGAACAGGAAAGCTTGTAAACCTTGGGAGGGGGTCATCAGCTAACTTATTAACTTTTGTCCAGCTTCTATGAATATTGGGGTTATCTCCACAGGATAGAGGAACTGATACATCATTAACTCACCATTTGTGAGACATCTGTTAAATAGTACATGCAGAGCTGCACATCTTTCAGGTAGAAATAAAGTACAAGAGACAGTTGGAGGAGGAACAGATAGTTAGACACATCCAGTGAATCGATGCTAGCCTTTGGCCTAACGCTGTGTAAGTATCGGGAAGATCACCATTGATGAGCCAGGCGTGCCGATTGTCCAATCGCGAGAGGTGGGTAATATGTACCTATTATTGTACTGTTAAAGCTATTGTTAGTTACTGCTAACGAATTGTATCCACTTCCCCCCCGCCCTGCAATCCTCATATCCCTTGATTCCCCTAGAGTCCAAAAATCTATCGATTTCAGCCTTGAATATACTCAACAACTCAGCATTCACAGCCCTCTGGGGTAGAATGAAAGATTCACAACCCTCTGAATGAAGAAATTCCTCCTCATCTCAGTCTTAAATGGCCGACCCCTTATCCTGTGACTATGCCCTCTAGTTCTAGACTCTCCAGCCAGGTGAAACAACCTCTCGGCCTCTACCCTGTCAAGCCCCCTCAGAATCTTAAATGTTTCAATGAGATCATCTCTCATTCTTCTAAACTCCAGAGAGTATAGGCCCAATCTACTCAACCACTCCTCATAGGACAATCCTCTCATCCCAGGAATCAATCTAATGAACCCTCGTTGCACCGCCTCCATGGAAAGGAAATCCTTCCTTTGATAAGAAGACCAAATCAGTACGCAGTACTCCAGGTGAGATCTCACTAAAGCCCTGTACAATTATAGTAAGATCTTCTTATTCTTGTACTCCAACCCTCTTGCAATAAAAGCCAACATACCATTTGCTTTCCTAATTGCTTGCTGTACTTGCATGCTAGCTTTTTGTGTTTCTTTACCAGGACACCCAAGTCTCTCTGGACACCAACATTTAATAGTTTCTCACCATTTAAAAAATATTCTGTTTTTCTATTCTTCCTACCAAAGTGAATAACCTCACATTTCCTCACATTATACTCCACCTGCCACCTTCTTGCCCACTCACTTAACCTGTCTATATCTCTTTGCAGACTCTTTTGGGGTGATTTAAAACCCTAAGAACGGGCGGGTGGGAGTTGAAAATAGTTGTTTCTTGGGTCGTGACCGCAACCCGGCTTTATTACTGGGTTTAACGTCGGCGGGTAAAAGTACAGGCTTCCCACTGGGAATGCAAAGTCTGAAAATTTTGCGGTTGCAACTCAAAAAAACAACTATTTTCAACTCCCACCTGCCCTCAACCCACCTGTTCTTGGGGTTTAAAATCACCCCCTTTGTGTCCTCCTCACAGCTTACTTTCCCACCTAGCTTTGCATCGTTGGCAAACAGGTCAGAGACTGGGTATTCTGCGGCAAGTGACTCGTCTCCTGACTCCCCAAAGTCTTTCCACCATTTACAAGGCACAAGTCAGGAGTGTGATGGAATACTCTCCACTTGCCTGGATGAGTGTAGCTCCAACAACACTCAAGAAGCTTGACACCATCCAGGACAAGGCAGCCCGCTTGATTGGCACCCCATCCACCACCCGAAACATTCCCTCCCTCCATCACCAGTGCACAGTGGCTGCAGTGTGTACCATTCACAGGATGCACTGCAGCAACTCGCCAAGGCTTCTTTGACAGCACCTCCCAAACCCATGACCTCTACCACCTAGAAGGACAATGGCAGCAGACCCATGGGAATAATACCACCTGCACGTTCCCCTCCAAGTCACACACCATCCGGACTTAGAAATATATTGCCGTTCCTTCATCGTCACTGGGTCAAAATCCTGGAACTCCCTACCTAATGGAACTGTGGGAGAACCTTCACCACACGGACTGCAGCGGTTCAAGAAGGTGGCTCACCACCACCTTCTCAAGGGCAATTAGGGATGGGCAATAAATGCCAGCCTTGCCAGCGACACCCACATTCCATGAATGAATTTAAAAAAAACTTGGATATATTACACGAGGACCCTTCATCCAAGTCATTAATAGATTGTAAATAGCTGAGGCACCAGCACTGATGCTTGCAGTACCCTACCAGTTACAGCCCATTCTAACTTTGTGCCCTTTGTATTAGGGCTTATCCTTCTCATAATGAAGTTTATGCGTAGGAAGCAGACTATTTCCAGTGAATGAGAGATCAAGAACGAGGGGTCATAGATGCATGATTAAATGTAAGAGATTTAGAACAGGGAGCAGGAAAAACTTCTTTGCACGGAGAGTTGTGAGGCTGTGGAATTCACTTCCAGGATTAATTGTTGAGGTACAATGCTCTGTGGTGACAAGTGGTCATCAGACCTTTATCTGAGACAGGCCTCAGCCCTGGCAAGGGGTTGGAATTCGAAAGTGAGGAAGTCAACATTCTCAGGTGGGTAAGGAACACAGCTCAGTAAATAACTATTTGAATGGTACTGGGGTGAAATATATTCACACAGTCTTCACTTTATTAATTAAATATATTTGTTGGGGTGACATTCTTAATTCTCTGGGGATTATCGTTTCAATGACAATTTTCGAGCGATTACACACGAGACCCGCCGAGTACCACTTGTTAGGAATGAGTGACCATCACTCAATTTGGTAACAACGAAAAACGAAAGTGAAAGTTTTCAGGACTTGCTGCAGTGAATGTGCGCACTCGTTACAGATCGGTTGGAAGGCGGAAAATCTTAGATCAGATTGTCGGAAAGTGAGAGGTGAGTCCCAAATATTCTTTAATTCTCAGTGAGATTGGGCCGCTTTTATTAATGGTGAAAGGTCCCAACCTAATACAAGGTGTTGATCGGGGAGCTGCTGGAGATCGTCCAGCGAAACGTTGAAAACTTTATAAAATGTCTGTAATCATCGAACAGTGTGTGTAACTGGGCCCTATCGGTATAAGGGAACGGTAGGGAGAGGTCATTTTACATATTAAACCGTTAAGGGCAAACAGAGCGATCAGAAAGAGACACGGAAGTAAAATGGAGGAACAAAATCTTGGGCCGGCCATTAAATTAAACTTTACCCACTGGGTGTTTACATTTAAAGTCAAATAGTTCAGCCCTGTAGATAGTTGCGGAATCTCCTCTCTTGAAATAAATCTTTAATCCAGGAGCTTCATGTTAATTAATCTACACTGAATGCAGTTTGCTACTTTGCTTAAATACAGTCTCTTTAAGGCGTGGTCGGAAACATTAATTTCAACATTTGAAGTGTAATTCGAGCAGATCTCCTCCTGTGGCACTGCACTCGATAGCTCAGCGGATATTAATAAAAAGCACAATACTACAGATGCTGGAAATCTGAAACAAAAGCGGAAAAAGTTGGGAAACACGCAACAGATCAATTAACATCTATAATAGAAGGGGATCTACTTTTTGGGGTGTGTAACCTTCATCAGAACTGAAAAAGGGATACAGACACTTCAGTGGTATCATATTATCGTTGTTTCTGCACAGGAGGAGGAAGCCATTCGGCCCATCCTGCCTGTGCCAACTCTTCTAAAGAGCTTTACAATTAGTCCCATTCCCCTGCTTTTCCCAGAGCCCTGTAAATCTTTTCCCTTCAAGTAATCATCCAATTCTCTTTTGAAAGTTATTATTGAATCTGCTTCCACTGCCCTTTCAGGCAGTGCAGATCTTTACAACTCGCTGCAATTAAAAAAAAGTTTCCTCATGTTGCCTCTGGCTCTTTTGCTGATCACCTTAACTCTGTATCCTCTGGTTACTGACCCTTCTGCCACTGGAAACAGTTTCTCCTTATTTACTCTACCAAAACTGTAAACGATTTTGAACAAATATAAAATATCCCCTTAACCTTCTCTGCTCTAAGGAGAACAACCCCAGCTTCTCCAGTCTCTCCATATAACTGACGTCCCTCATCCCTGGTACCATTCTGGTAAATTTCTTCTGCACCCTCTCTAAGGCCTTGACATCCTTCCTAAAGAGTGGTGCCCAGAATTGAACACAATACTCCAGCTGAGTCCTAACCAGTAATAAAGGTTTAACTTCCTTGCTTTTGTACTCTATACTTCTGTTAATAAAGCCCAGGGTCCCAAATGCTTTTTTAACTGCTTTCTCAAATTGTCCGGCCACCTTCAAAGATTTGTTTACGTGCACCCCCAGGTCTCTCTGTTCCTGACCCCCCCCCCCTTAAAATTGTACCATTTAGTTTACTGTAGGTTATTTTATTACCAAGAAGCCTTTGGAAACTATTTCAACCTATTGGTAGCCTTTTGTGAGGCTAATGGGGAGAGAGGAAATAAACAACAAGTAAAAATTAAGTGAATGAAAACCCAGTGTGGAGGCACAAAATGAAATCTGCAGGTCAATGACAGAGCAACTCAACCTTGTTTGATGGCTGATGAAGTGGAGGTGATGATCCAGTTGGTGTTTGTGAAAAGTGTGGCCCTGCATCCCATTCCGTATCACCCTCCCCGTGGGACAACTCTGATAATACCGTACTTTTTGTCTGTATTCAATTTTTGATTTGGATTTTTTATGGCTTCAATCAGCATGCAAGGGCTTAAAATCCCACAGGCATGCAGGGTCCTTTTCAACAGATAAACTATCGGCTCAGAGACCAGACGTGCTGGCTATGAGTTGCGAAGAAAAGCACAGTGAGTTTTCTAAAGTGTTCTCTTTCTACGAGGCTCTCTACCCTTAATATTGACTTTAACCACCAAGAAGGACAAGAGCAGCAGGCGCATGGGAACAACACCACCTGCACGTTCCCCTCCAAGTCACACACCATCCCGACTTGGAAATATATCACCGTTCCTTCATTGTCGCTGGGTCAAAATCCTGGAACTCCCTTCCTAACAGCACTGTGGGAGAACCGTCACCACACGGACTGCAGCGGTTCAAGAAGGCGGCTCACCTCCACCTTCTCGAGGGCAATTAGGGATGGGCAATAAATGCTGGCTTTGCCAGCGACGCCCACATCCCGTGAACGAATAAAAAAAAAAGATATTAACAATAGCTGCCATTTTCCCTCTGACAGTAGGTACTGGCAATGTGGGATGGGTGTGCTGGCATTTACAGCGATGGGAATGAGGGCCCTCATCAGAACACTATTGCAGGTGATCTGCATCCTTGGTGTCAAACTGCTTTTTTCCTTCCACCAGACTCCCAAGCCACTGGAGCCTTATCTGCTTTGCTGGTTTTTCATGTTTCTCTTTCTACCTATCCCCCTTTAGCTATTCACATACTCTCTGTATCTCCTACATTTCTTTTATTTCTCTTGTGCCTCATTTTGTCTTGTGTGAATATCACTTCTGCCATTTAATCATCTCCTGTTCTCCACCCAAGCACTTTACTGTTTCTTTTCCTGTGTGTGTGTTTTTTTTTTCCCTTCCCCCTTTCATTGTTCTGTTCCTTTTTTTAAAATGCTGTTTATCTGTAAAATCTTCCTGTCCCGAGGAGGGGGTCCTAGAACTGAAAAGTTGACTAACTTCTGTTTTCTCCAAAGATGCAGCCTGACCTGCTAAATATTTCCAGCTTTTTCTGTTTGTTTTCTGATTTCCAACATCTGCAGTATTTTTCTTTTTGTCTACAGTGTTAATTGTTTAATTGAATGTGATGGCTTTGGTCAATCACAAGCATCATTGCAGCTGTCACAGGCTGGGCTACCCATTCAGTATTGATAAGAGAAATACAGCATTTTGTGGCTCGCTGTTGATCTGATGTCATTATGAAAGATGCAGTCGTCTATTGACTTTTGTTTCATTATGACTTTAAAGATATTTGGATCATATTTCTGCAGCAAGCCTACCGAAATCATCCCACACTACCTGACAGATCAAAAAACCAGGCTTGGGTGATGGGTTTGATTGACAGCTGTGACCAAGACCTTTGAGCTGAGTACACGGTCATTGATTAGTTGTAGTCCTCTTTGATGGATAGCTTGGTGGCCAGGGGTGATATTGGGCCTCATGTGTTTACTCTACAGTTAGTTTCAGTTTTGAACCTCAGTGTTTAATGCTCAGTGTTTAAGTTTTATGTTCATCAGCAGAATGGCAGGGTCACTTTTGAGGCTGTGACATGTTCCACAGCACCAAGAAGTAAGTTCATGTTTTTAAGTCTATGTTTAGAGAGAAAGTGAGTGGTGTCTTTATTATTTTATGCATTGAGGAGAGCAAAAAAAATGATTCACTGTTTGCTGTTCATTCACTAGAAAGGAGATTCACGTGATGGCACATGATTCATTCCACCAGCCAATGTGCAGAGTAAGGGTTCCCTTTCATGAATGCAAAAAGCTATACTTTGGATTGTAGGGGATACAAAAGTCCATGTATGGGAGGGTGGGTGCTACGGAACCTGAGATAATATCCAGTTTAAAAACCCAAATATGTGACAGCAGTATTGCAGTATACCTGGAAGCAAATAGAGACAGACTTGAGGCTGTTGCTGACAATTACTGCCTCTGGCTGTGCAGGTCCTACATTGCTTGTTAACTGCAGGTGTCCTTGCATCTGGTTCTCTGCTCACCAGAACCTGGCAAGACAACTTTCCATAGTTCGAGACAGTGTGTGTGTTGTTGATATTCTCTCCCTGGCATGACTTCGTTCATTCAGGAATATTTAAAGCATGAAATACAGTGAACAGTGGGCTTGTGAAAAGTGATCCAGTGTTAAACGTAGGAACAGGAGTAGGACAATGAACTCCTTGAAACTGCCGCCATTCTATTAGATCACGGCTGCTCTGTACCTCAACTCCATTTACCCGCCTTTGCTCCATATCCCATGATACCCTTAGCCAACAGAAATCTATCGCTCTCAATCTTGAAACTTTAAATTGACCCAGCATCCACAAGCTTTTGGGGAGAGAGAATTCTAGATTTCCACTACCCTTTGTGTGAATAAATGCTTCCTGATTTCAGTTCTAAATGGCCGAGCTCTAATTTTAAGATTATGTCCTCTTGTTCTGGATTCTCCCACCAGAGAAAATAGTTTCTCTGTACCTACCCTATTGAATTCCTTTATCATTTTAATCACCTTGATTAGATCCCCCTTCAACCTTCCAAACTCAAGGGAATACAAACCAAGTTTATGCAACCTGTCCTCATAATTTAACCCTTTAAGCCCCGGTATCATTCTAGTGTATCGACAATCTACACCCCGCCCCCCCATGCCAATATATTTTGCCTGAGGCACAATGCCCAAAACTGAATGCAGTATTCCAGATGGGGTCTGACCAACACTGTACAACTGAAGCATCACTTCCTCCCTTTTGTATTACAACCCTCTAGAGATGAAAGCCAACATTTCATTAGCCTTTTTGATTGCTTTTTGTACTTGTATACCAGCTTTTAGTGATATGGACACCCAAACCCTTTCACTGTTCCACAGCTCCATGTCTCTCAACAGTAAGAAAATATTCAGATTTGTCTTTCTCGGTTCTAAAGTGGATGACCTTGCAGTCCCCCACATTTGAACTCCATCTCCCATAGATTTTCCCACTCAAACTTAATGTTTGCTAAGTGGCCTCTTCACCATGTGGCAGTTAATTTCTCAGAGTGTGACAATTGAATTAAAATAAATTAAAGAAAAGATAAAAATGATCCAGTCAGTGTTGAGTTAGCTGGCCTCAGCGCCGGGGAAAGGTGAGTCAGGCCTTCACATATGACATTAACACTATCCAATGGATTGTTATGGCCTCTTTTGAGATTTGGTACCCAAAAGGAATTGCTGCTCTGTTGAATGGAGATTTGTGTACGTGTGGGCATACTGATGAGTCAATTAATCTTAATCAATGATGTGGTGTGAATGTTATCTGGCACTTGTCTGTCCAAGCCTGGATTTTGACCAGGTTGTCTTGTAGCCTGCATAGGCTGTTTCGGAGCAGTTGTGAATGGAGCTGAACACTTAGAACCATCAGTAACCAGCCCCACTCCTGACAATATGATAGAGTGAAGGTCATTGATGAAATGGCTGCAGATGGTTATGCTAAGGATGCTGCCTTATGGAACTCTGGCAGAGATATCCTGGGGCTTTGATGACCAGCCCTCGGGAACTATTATCATCTTCCTGTGCATCAAGTATGACTCTATCCACTAGAGGGTTTGCCCATTGACTTGTTTGCTGATGCTTAGTTCGGGTTCCACCAGGACCACTTGGCTCTAGACCTCTTTGCATCCTTGATCCAGACATGGATACAAGAGCTGACTGCCAGAGGACAGGTGAGAGTAGCTGCCCTTGACATCAAGGTGGCATTTGCCCAAGTATGGCACCAAGGAGGCCTAGCAAAATTGATGTTGGTGGGTAAAATCAACGTTAAGGATTCTCCCTCAATTTACCAGATTTATTGAATACCATGGTGCGATTTTAACTCACAACCTTTGGGTTGCTAGTCCAGTACCATAATCACTATGCTACCATACCTTGATCACCAAAATTAATGGAGGGAAAATAATAGGCAGGGGGTATGGAATTTCCACACATGTGTTCTCAGCCTGCACCGCAGGACTCTTAGCCACAGAGACCAACAGAGATGGACACATAACGTGAGTGAAATAAAGAGATGGAGAGAAGTAGACAGACAAGGAGAATGACAGATCACGGGTAGTTTTTCTAATTGGTTATGCTGTTTTCATTTGGAAAATGGGCATTACTGATCGAAAGATAGGTCAGAAATCTCTCGTAATCACTCACATTCCTGGTGGGGGAATTGTTTGGCACCTGAAACAGGTGGGAGTTTAATTTTAATATTCAATTGAATTTGCAATGATGTAATTTGATGTGATTGTGCCTGAATTACTCCAAGTGATCGAGTCATTCATATAAAATGGCTTCCAGAGTTGCTAGGGTCAGAGGTATTTACTGAATACTTTGAACAATTTTCTGGCCATTTCTCTACTTGATTTTATTTGCTTTTTGCTGTTGTCACTTAGGAGTATTTGTGGCAAATATTGTAATATAACCTTCACCCTGCAACAGTTTGGTTTTCCCCAGGGGAATCACCCTATGTCTGAGCTCCTTAGAGGATGAGAAGGACTAATGGAGGGTTGCCAGGCAAGTCAGGCTTACCAGAGATGTTGTGCATTCACCCGTCAGTATGGCCACACCAGATTCCAGAGGCACAGTGCACAGACCTCCATTCATCAGAGGAGCAGTTCCTGTTGGGCACCAAATCTTAACGGAGGCCATGACAGCCCACTGGATAATATCATATGAGAAGGTCTGACTCGCCATAATGCAGGAGCACTCTTCAGATGCACACCAATCAAAGTATTTTATGAAAGGCTCCAGAGAGAGACATAATACAATACATAGAGGTTTAAAAAAAAATCATGTGACGCACAAATGTTCATAAGATATCACACAAACATAGTCCAGGAATTTCAGGCTCAGGGAGTTTTACATTTCACCAAAAACTTGCTTGGTATAAGTGTTGCACAGCCTGTTTAACAATGGTATGCGAGCACTGTACATGTAACACAAATAATGAGAACTGTCACTTCTCTTTCCCTCAGGTGATGGTTCTTCTGCTAAGATCTCATGAAGATGAAAGAGTTTCACCATATTGTGCTATTCCTGCTTCTGATTCTGGTCTCAGTATACGGTAAGGATCGTTATAACTTGTTTAATTATTTTTATATATAATACCAAGAGACCTCCCGTGATGTTCCAGTGAGGCAGAGGATTTGCGCTTTTATAACAGGAACAACATTTATGCAGTGTAGGGGAAAATGTCAGGGCCACTGATTTCCAGTGATTGAATAAGTCCAATTCCATTTTTATTAAATTATATTCTGGGATTTTTTATTGATGCTTTGAGAATTCCATTTAACAACTCTGGCATTATTCTGTGAAAACTCTAAATGACTGGCCTTTTGTATGTATTAATATATTAAAAATGTTGGCCCTGAATTTCGTGGTGGGTTCTGTCAGACTCCCGCTGCAACTCTAGTACAACCCACGGGAAACTGGCGAAGACCTGGTGATGCCAGGTTCCCACCAATTCCAGGATTTCTTGATTGGCCTTGTAAAGGGCGGAACCTCTATCCGCCAGTGACATCCGGGGAGCAGCGACATCTGGGGAGCAGAGACTCCCTGCGTCAGAGGTACCCGTATCCAGTTTCAGGACAAGGCATATTGCTGGAAGCCAGTACACTGAGTGAGATGAGGCATACCACTCTCCAAATGGGTACAAGTGGGTCCCATCAGGTGATCCTGATTCCTGTAGGCAGCCTTAGACTGTATGCAAAGCAGATTTATGAAGATATTAGCAAGTGACAGAGCAGATGAAACAGCACCCTTGAGCCCTCACTACTTCCCTCCCTGGCTTTGACCATTACCATCAGTTCACAGAGTGGTTTCCCAGGCATGACTGTTTGTGGTTGATCTGCCTAGAGCTCTGTATACAGAATTATTGGCCCCCACTGGCATTGTAGCACACAGCTTGTTTGGCATGAAGGTGTGCTGCAGAAAGGAAACAATGCTGTGTTCTAGCTTAGTGGGAAGTCTCCGAGGGTCCAGCTAATGGACAGTTGTAATGGGACCATGCCTTATATGAAGAAATAGTAGCAATGTATGTAAAGATGCCTGTATTTACGTTGGCTCTTCTTTTGATGAAGAGAGAAAGAGTTGGTGCTCCCATTGATCTGCTGCTGTGACTCTGCTCTATTATTTAATGTACAAGTTAAAGTTACCTGTTCCAGATCATCTTGTCCATTCGCCAAACTATTGCTCAGTCCTGCAGCTGGATACTGATTCCACTTCTGGGACTCTACTCCTGCCTGATCATCTGGACCTTCTGCTGAGACTCTACTCTGCTACTGCTTGACTGGGTCCTTCCTACTATTAAAAGTTAACCCTCTGATGGACTTGGGTGTCTATACTGACTTGCATGCGACCTTCTTCCAGACAGGTTGGGCCTCCAAAAAAGGGCACTGTTTTGCCATTCTCCTGCAAGAGGACCTCCCGAGCATCATTGCTCTTGCCCATCTCAAATGTCCCCTCCACCTTCACCTTCATCCAACTGTAGACCTCCTCTCCTTCCCTTTAAAGCCAGCAGTGCCCTTTTGGTTGACCTAATATTCTGACTTGCAGCCAACCAACCTCCTGGCCTGGCTTCCTGTCCATGGTTAAAATTAAGGGGAGGGGTCTAAATCAGAAAATTGTGCCAGGCGAAGAATGTAGGTGCACAGAAATAAAGAAGAAAAAACAGTGGAGGAATGAAGCAGATGGAAAATTGAACTTCCTTTGTGGCAGCTGAGGCACATGGCTGCTTGTTTATCTCGTACGTATGCTCTCTGCCCAACCTGCCAACCCACCCAGTCTATAATGAAAAACTGTCTTGTAGCTGCACTGTGGCACGGGCAATGAGGTCTGGGTGGGACATAGTGTGTGTCAGAACTAAAGCGGGGAGATTCCTGCACGTACTCGGAGGTACAGGGTCCCTCAGTCTTGGTCGCACTAGGGATGGTTTCCTGCACCTGGAAATATTTGACTTTAGGGAGGGAATGTAGAGTTTGGGAGCAATAGTGCTGATGGAGGGGGTAACGAGCTTGGGGGAGGAAGTCCTTGGGTCTAAATTGTCACTCCAGGTATTTTTCTTGGGTGCAACATCTCAAATCACTCTCAAGCAAGTCCCCACTCTCTTTGAACTGGATTATGCCTCTAATTGCCACTGATAATTTGTAGCGAGACTGTTAATTGAACAGGAAACCTTTGGCACTGTATTCCAGCTCTTTGGTTTGATAATGTGTCCTCACATGATCATCTTCGACTTCAGAAGATGGTAGAATGAACACTCCAATGAACCATGCTCTCTGCTGCGAACTGCCAAGTAGATTTATTAAACCGTAAATAGATAAGTGAATAGGCGCCCTCTACAGAGCATCTGGAATCTGAGTGAACAATACAAGCAAATGTGTATCTCCTTGACCAATCAGATTGAAGGATTGTGAAATTAACAGCGCAAAGACTAAGAAGGAAGTGTAAGTTAGAGTAATGAATTTAATGTCAAATCAGGTACGGAAAGAAAGTTTGGATTAGGAGAAAGAGAAAAAAGAGACAAAGAAAAAATCTCCAATAACCATTAAAACCTGAAGGAATAAGACTGCGCACTTGTAATAGTTAATTTTCAGTGCCAGAGAGGTTGACTGGCAGTAATTAACACTTACCACGTTGTTAAAAGGTACGTAGACTTGAAATGGCTTGACTTAACTTTCTGTTGCTACCGTGCAAGTACAGGAAGTTCACACCTCTCCGCAATTGAATGGGGAGCCAGACAGCGAGATACCGTTTTCGGAAGCTAATGGTGGAGTGGTGCATCTCCGACAGCGACCTTTTGATTTCCATGTTTAATTGCGCATCTTCCCTCGCCTGAAGTTGCGGTGGGATTTGCATACAAATAACAGTGAGCACTATTAGCCTTGCCGTTATTTTGACGGGAAATTTTGAGCCATTATTTTTCCTGGAACCTGAGTTTTTAACTTTGCGTTAATCTCTCCCAGCAGACAAACCCCACACCAAAATAAAATGGCAAACAACCCATGGAGATATTGATTTGCCTCCTGCTTTCTTCCCTTGATCACTGGTCTCCCAGCACAAACTCTCCTTATCCGAATTTTGTCACTTTTAGTTTGGGGCTTTGTATCCAGCCTTGTCCTTGCCGTACTTTTCACAGTCCTTGGAAATTTCACCACCCAATTGTTTTCTTTAGCATTTAATCCCACTCACGCCTCCCTTGTGCTCAGTGACAGTGGATTGCCACCTCCAATGGCTGTGCTGCGTACAGTTGAGGAAAAGGTCCCCAAGACATTGTGGTAGTTCCTCCGAGGGAGACATAATACTAACAGGACTCGCAAATATTTACAAGCTGTGTAAATATATGTTAAAACAAACTCCAGAAATCTACCAAATTAATCATTTCAATTTGATGGTATTAAATTAGAATCAATAACTTGCTGAGTTCATGTTCTTTTACAAGCACAGTTCTGGAGGAAATGTATATTGTACTATATATTTTAAATGATCAGTTACCTTAAATGTATTTTGCCTTCTGTAGTTTGTGAAGAATTGATTTTGTTTTTAAATGTTATTGTTCACTAGGTAAATTCCTCGTTCTTGGACCTGGTGATCCTGTTGTAGCTATTGCAGGTGACGATGTTCTATTGGACTGTCAGCTTGTGCCAGATATATCCGCCAGCAACATGGTGGTGCGATGGCTTAAATCAGGTCTTGATTTGCCAGTACACGTGTACAGAAACGGAGAAGATGAAACTGCTGCTCAACACAAGGATTACAGAGGAAGGACTGAACTGTTCAAAGATGAACTGACCAAAGGAAACGTTTCTCTTAGAATAAAGAACACAAGAATAATTGATGCAGGGACTTATACATGTTTAGTTGATGACAAAACCGATAATGAAGAAACTGCAGTTAGACTGGACGTTCTAGGTTAGTAAATATCTACTTACACATTAATAACTTTGGAGAAGTAATATGTTTGTGTCTTTGTTGACCCCTGTTTAAGTTGCAAATGGTTTAAAAATAGGTTTCTTTAGCAGTTGGTGTAATATTCAATATATTAATTTCACACTCCCAATGGTGAAGCTGCACTCATTAAGGGAGCATGGGTTGGAGATGGGTAATGAAATTAGTCCTGTAGTAATAGTTAATTATGCAACAATAAATTTCATGAGGAATACATTTTCAGCACTGGTTTGTTAAAGAAAAATATTCAAAAGGTCAGAAACTAAAGGATGTTGAAATTAAGAACATTTGTTTATAATGGCTTAATTAAGAACATATGCTGGTAACATTCATTTTTTAATTTATGATTTCATATATTTTGTTGACTTAAATTACTTTTAAAGGGAGAGTAATATTGGGTGGGATGTAAAACCAGTGTTCCACCCAATCCTGTGGGTTTCCAGCCCGACCAGTTAGGTTAAAATTACCCTCGTTTTCAGCCCCACCACAAACATCGTTCCTTGGCCACCGATTCCTGGCCCCTGTCTCAGGCTGAACCAGATTGTTCGCAACCTCGGCATCCTATTTGACCCTGAGCTGACCTTCTAACCCCATATCCTCTCTATCACCAAGACTGCCTATTTCCACCTCCGTAATATCGCCCATCTCTGCTCCTGCTTTAACCCATCTGCTGCTGAATCCCACATCCATGCTTTTGTTACCTCTAGAATCGACTATTTCAATATTCTCCTGGCCGGCCTCCCATCTTCCATCCTCCATAAACTTAAGCTCATCCAATACTCTGCTGCCCAAATCCTAGCCCCCACTTAGTCCCGTTCACCCATCACCCCTGTGCTTGCTGACCTACATTGGCTTTCGGTCCCCAAACGACTCAATTTTAAATTCTCCCTATCTGTAACCTCCTCCAGCCCAACAACCCTCCGAGAACTCTGTGTTTCTCCAACTCTGGCCTCTTGTCAATCCGCTACTTCCCTCACCACCCCACCATTGGCGGCCATGCCTTCAGCTGTCTAGGCACTGAGCTCTGGAATTACCTCTCTGCATCTCCAACTCTCTCTCTCCTCCTTTTAAGACTCTCCTTAAAACCTACCTCTTTAGGACAGTTGGTCAATGTTATCTTCTTTGGATCGGTGTCAATTTTTGTCTGATTACGCTCCTGTGAAGCGCCTTGGGACGTTTTACTACATTTAAAGGCACTGTATAAATGTAAGTTGTTATTGTAACACCACTAGCTACTTTTTCTCAGGCAAAGCATTTCCATTTATCATCATCCTCTGTCTTTTTGCCAATTCCCAATCCCTCCAGACAACTTGTCAACCATTCCATGAACCTTAAGTTTCCTCATTAACCCCCACACGAAGAACTTTGTTAAATGTGTTTTGATAATTGAAGTAAACTATATATACTGGATTACCTTCATCCACTAGTTTAGTTACCCTCTGAAAGAATTCTAGTAGGTTTGCAGGGCTTGACCTATTACTTTGCAAACCCATGCTGTCCACCACACATGATGTACTTTTTAAATGCTTGCTTCAAGCATCCCGTAAAATGCCCTCCAGTATTTTTCCACTATGGATCCTGGGACCCTGAAACTCCACGGGGGTTCTCTGGTGTCCTGCTGTAACTTTTGGCAGGAGATTGTTTGAATCCCCAGAGGAATGTTTTTAGCCATTTACACACTTTTCACAAGGTTCCACCAGTCTCCCACCAAAGCTACAGTGGGAAACCAGGAGAAAGAACCCCCGCAGAGCTTAGATCTGTAATTATCGGGGTCATACTTTAGTCCTTTTTTAATATTGGAATATATTTACTACCCTTCAATTCTCAGCTGCTTCTCCAGTATTAATGGATGTCTGAAAAAATTCTAACCACCCCTTGTGTAAAGACATAGGGGGTAATTTTAACCTAACTCGCTGGGTGGGAATCCCACGGGATCGAGTGAAACACCTGTTCTCCACCCCGCCCAACATTACTCTCGGTTGACTTCAATGGAAAGTAAAATCAGGCGGGGTGTAAAACCAGCGTTCCACCCGATCCCGTCAGCTTCCCGACTGGCGGGTTAGGTTGAAATTGCCCCCATTATTTTTCTAACCATCCATTCATTCTTTTTGTAATTGTCTTAAATTTGAGCCCTCTTTACTGTGTTGCCAACCAGTGGGAATGGTCTTAACTCTATTTACCGTATTATAATTTTTCATAATATTGAAGACCTCTACCAAGCCATCCTTAACCTTCTCAGTGGCTTTGAAAAAAGGCATAACTTCTCAAGTCTCCATCTCTATAGCCCCTCATCCTAGTGATTCTATGATGCACCTATTCCACTGCTTTAACATCTGCCCTATAATGGGGTGTCCTAAACGATATAATACTCCAATTAAAGTCTTGTAAAGTTCAACATTAACTCCTCCATTTTGTGTCGTTTGCTGCTAGATACAAAACCAAAGATTCAGTTTGCCCTATTCATCCCCTTGAGTATGTTTCTAGGACCATTGCAGGGAGCCTTGGGACACTGGCAAGGAAGGTTCTGGGATCTGTTGTGGGGGTGGGGAGGGGGGGAAGGGAGCAGAGGCTGAGGTGAGTGATCCTGGGGTCAATTAGGACTTGGGGGGTACATTTTGGATCATTGAAGGGCAGAGTCTGGCAGTACTGAAGAGGAGCAGGGTACATGTGCAGGGTGGGTGGGGACCGTGCAGTGCAGTGGAGTGGGGAGGGGGCTGGGGCTGGAGAATGGGACCCAAACTGCCCGTGGACTCCCTCAGACCATCAGGTGTTATTCTCCAATCATAATCTTGCCCAGTTCTCCATAGCCCCTTTTTGTGCTGTCAGATTCCCCCTCCTCACTGTTATCCCCATAATTAGTGATTCCTGCCCTCAAGCAATTAAGAGTAAAATTTTGCTTCTGAATTTCTGATGCACACTGAAAGTGGATAGGCTAGAAATTTTTCTAAAAGCTTCTTGGGGTTTGATTTGGATTGGGTAAAACTTCTGCACACCCAGTGGACGTGCCCCGGCCCACATCCCAAAGTTTTGGTTTGCTGCTTTATCTACAGCAATCAATTGCTCTGCTGTAGCCTTTTAAATTACAAGTAGTCCTACTTCTACTATGACCAGGTCCTCGTAAGCACGATAAAGGGATTGCTACATTAGTGGGGTTGTACCACAGATCCCCTAATTGTGGGAGGAAATAGAAGAGGAAGTCTGTAGATCAATAAGGGAATGGGTAGGAATAAGACAATTATTGTTCTTGGTAATTTTAATTATCCACATATTGATTTGGACAGGGAGGGAATAAAGAGAAAAAGTAATGGAATTCCTAAAATGTGTGCAAGACACCTTCCTCAAGTAATATATTTATATGCCTACAAGGGGACAGGTGTTGCTAGATCTAGTTATAAATAACAAATTAGATCAAGTCGATTAGTTAAATGTGTTTGAGCACCTTGGGAGTAGTGACCGTATGATAAGATTTAAGATCCTAATAGAAAGGTTAATACAAAAAGGGCACCAGACTTTAACAGGGCAGATTTTAAAAAGATGAGTTAGCTCGCTGAGGTGAGGTGGAGAGAGAAATTGGCATTTAGTACTGTAGATCAATAATATATTTAAAGTGCGATTACAAAGTTGCACAATAAATATATACCATTTTTAAAAAAAAAAGACTGCTGTGGAGAAACAGAGGTTAGAGATAAACTAAAATGTCGGGCTTGTAGGTATGATAAGAAAGAATGCAAGAAAATGAGGAACAAGATTAACAGAGGGATAGGAAAAGCAAGGAAGGAGTATGAGGAGCAAATCTTAATATTAAAAATAACAGTATTCTACAAATGTACCAATAAAAAGAGAATTGTTAAATGTCAGGTGGGACTGTGAGGATCGTGAGCAGAGAATAAGTGGAAATTGGCAGGGAAACTTCGGGCTCAATTTTAAAATCAAATTTTGGGGGCAGGGGGACTGCGAAAATCCCGAGCTGGTTCGGAAGCCGGCTCCAACCCGCCGACTTCCGAGTTCCCCACAGACACGCCTGTGTGTGCGCCCACTTCATGAAACCGGTAGTCCCGCTGGCAATTAAAGCCAGCAGGATGATAGTTAAAGAACCAAATGTACCTCATTGAGGTACTTAAGGTACTTTATTTCTGATGTAGTAGATAGTTAAAACGATTTTAAACTTACCTGGGTGGCTTTCCCATGGCTTCCGATTCACATCTGGTGAAACCAGGCATGAAGAGCCAGATGAGGCAAAAATAAACAAAATAAAAAACCACTGCACAAAGTTTAAAAAAACAAAATAAACCAGCCTTTCCACCCTGCTCCATTGTCCGATGTTTCCCTCTCTGATCTTCCTTTCTCTTTTTTTTTTCCCCCCCCCACCCCCCGATCTTCCCCTCTCCACTTCTCCCTCTTTTTTCCACCCTCACCCAAGATCTTCAGCATCCTCCACTCTTTGTTCCAGCGCCGGATGATGTGTCTCTCTCTCTCTCTCTCTCTCTCTTTTTCTCTTCCCCCGCCCCCGGTGTTGCAGCTCCTGTCGGCAGCCAACCTGTCAATCAGGCTGGCTGCCGGGCGCGAAACCCGGAAACAACTTTAATCATCATCAATTACATTGCGATCACGTCGGAAAAGGTAACTTTTTTTTTTAAATTCGGGTTTGCCACACGCACCTTCCCCACGCGCGCCCCCCCCCCCCCACCAACCTGCAACCATTTCAAAATTGAGCCCTTTGCTTCAGTACTTTTCAAAATCTGTTTCCTTTAATTGATCAAAAGCAAAATGAAGATATTATGATGAATAAAGAGAAAGTATTAGAGATGGTGGTTAAGCTAAAGGAGGACAACGTGCTGGAGATACATCCAAGGATCCTGGGGGAAATGGGGCAAAATAGTGGAGGTCCTAAAAATTATATTTCATAGTTGTATTAAGAGTTGATGTATGCCAGAGGACTGGAGGATGGTCAATTTAATGCCCATTTCAAAAAGGAGACAGAGCTCACCTGAGTAATTACAGGCCAGCTTAACATCTGAGGCCGGGAAAATTTTGGAATCTTTAAAAATGAAAAAATGTCTAGATGAAGACAAAATAATTAGAAGCAGCCAACATGGATTTCAGAAACCTGTGTTTGACAAATCTGATCGAGTTCTTTGAGGAGCTGACTCATATGGTGGCTGGTGGAAATGCAATGAATGTGGTGTACATGGACTTTCAGAAAGCTTTTACAAGGTACCAGACAGGAGACTATTGGAGTAGATTAAGGGGAATGGAATTAGGGAGAAGGTAGGGAATTGGATTATGAACTGGTGGAAGCAGAGAGTAGGAGTTACGGGCAGGTTCTCAGCATAGTTGGAAGTGGGTAGCGGTGTCCCACAGGGTACTGTACTGGGTCTGCTTCTATTCACTGTGTACATCAATGATTTGGATATAGGGCTAGAGAGAGTGGTGCCCAAATTTGCAGAAGAAACTAAAATAGAAGGCATAGGAAATAATTCTGAGGGCTAAAGGAAGCTGCAAGGGAATATTGATGAGATGGTGGAATGGGCAAAAAAAGTGGCAGATGGAATTCAATGTAAGTAAATGTGAGGTGGTACATTTTGGTTTAAAAAAAATAAAAGTATATTTTAAATTGGGGAAAGCTGGGTGACGTGGACTAACAGAAGGATTTGGTGGTTCAGGTTTACAAGACCTTAAAAACAGCACCTCAATTGAACAAGGCTATTGACACAAAGGTAATGCTATAAAAATCGAGATGTGATGATGAATCTATATAACATCTTAGTAAGACCACAGTTGGGAGTACAGTGTGCAGTTTTGGGCTCCACCCTATAGGAAGGATGTTGCGACTATAGGGAGGGTACAGCACCGATTCACTAGGATGCGGTCTGGTATGAGGAAGTGCAAATGTGAAAAAAGCCTTGAAAAACTGGGGCTGCTTTCATTAGAAGCGAGGAGATTAAGGGGGAATTTGCTAAGAGTTTAAAATTATAAAGGGATGGGTCAAAGTAAATAGAAATAAGATTGTTACCAGTGATTGAGGGGTCTAGAAAGAAGGGACATAGACACAAGATTAAATATAACTGTTTTAGGACAGTGAGCAGGAGAAACTTTTTTTTATACAGAGGATGGTGAGGCTGTGGAATACACGACTAGAGTTTGTGATTGAAGCAGAGACCATGTCAACATTTAAGAATAGGTCAGATAGATGGTTGAAGGAAAGGAGAATAAAGGGATATGGGAACAGAGCGGTCACGTGGTATTAGGGTCACTGCTCATGTGAAGGATAAACACCCAACACACAGACTGTTCATGTGGTAATTTGTATGTAATACTATGTTTAAAAGAAAAAGCACACCTGCTTTCTGCAGGCTCAAATTGTGGTGGAGGCAAATGAAGTGGGATTGATGGGAGTTCTGATGGAGACACCTCTTAGTGATGTCTGCGCGTAAGTGGGCGAGTGCAGAAAGTGCCTGTTTCCACTTCCATAAGAACTTTCAGTGGGCACAAAAGCGGCGAATGCTCAGCCTAATCAGGTCTTATCCCAAATTAAGCCTCTGCCCACTCAGACAATCGTGCTGCTGTACCCCCAGGTCCAGAAATTTCAGCCTGCATATTGGGAAATTACACACCTCCAGCCCATGAATTGGTACTCCTGGTGTATGTCAGTGAAGGGACCTGTCACTCCTACCTGGCCTGGCTTCTGTGTGACTCCAGCCCCACATTACATGGTTGACTCGATGTCCTCAGGGCAATTAGGGTTGGGAAATAAATACTGCCTTGCCAGTGTCGCCCACATCCCAAGAACAGATTAAAAAACCCTCCAGGCATTTCTTGTACTGCCTCTATCTGATTACCCCTTCCCTTCCTTTCTTATGCCTCTCTAGCTGTGGGCTAACTCCCTCCTGTAAACTCTGGGAATCCTTTTTCCTCCTGTATAGTGTGGAGTTTTTCCAATTGTTTTCTCAAGTTCAGTAACTTTGAGCTTGTGTGAGTCCAGCTGGAGTCAGTTCTTACACCTGTGATTGTCCTGCACATTCATGAGGGGAGAATGTTTTGCTCTAGCACTCCCTGCACATGAAATTCCCAGGGAATTTGTGCACCCAAACCCAAGGGCCGCAAACGCGCTTATTTCCGGTTTAACTGCAGCGGGTTTGGGGTCGTCTGAGTAAACCACTCTGTGGAGGTGGGTCAGTGATTTTAATATGTTAATGAGGCTGTGTTCCTCAGATTTTGGCAGCCATTTAAATTGAACGGCTGTGGGCCTTGTTTCCCAGGGCTCAGCAAACATGGCAGCTAAAGGGAGGCAGGGGCTGCCGGGTCCATCGGGTAAGTGGTTTTCCAGCACTGTTTGTGGGCCAGGAGGAGCAGAAGTCAGGCCCACCCCCCTCCGGGCCCCTTAAGCAAACCTGCTGCAATCGGCTGACACCCCCTTCTCCCTTCTTCCCCCCCCGCTACCCCCCCGGCAATATCTCCCTCCTCGCTGCCGCGCTTTGAGCCCCAACCCCTGATCTTCTTGATTACTGGGGACCGTCCCCAGCGGTCCCCGGCTGCTGCCTTGTACCACAGGCTTTCCCAGCTGACCAGCCCCTCAATTTGACCAGTTGTCGGGCGGGAAACGGAGTAAAAAAATTCGAATGAGGTCCTGCCGTTAAATTTAGCAGAATCTCCACCTTCCTGGTATTTCCGGGTTTTCCGGCTGCTGACACTTGGCCCCGCTCCCTCCTCACCTCCCCGTAAATATCGAGGCCCATGATGTTCCATCTATGAATTTTTATAGGTGGAAAATAACAGGCTGGGGTTACACACTTTCCTGATGGATGCTTCCGGCACAAGCTGGGAACATGGATCCGTGAAATTTTCCCTATAGTTTCCAGAAACTCCCACATCATGCAAATTCCGTACAACATGGTTTTCACTGACCTGGCAAAGTAAATTGTGTCAAAGGGCTTGAAAACTGAAATACACTGAAGTTCAGGCCAAACTCCCACTACTCACTCAGCTGCCTTCTCACTCCACTGGCCTCTTGCACTTTGATTGGATCTATTTTTGAAGTACAGTCACTGTTGTAATGGAGGACAATGTGGCAGCCAGTTTGTGCACAGCAAGATCCCATGAATAGCAAGTGACCAGTTAATCTTTTTTTTGGAATGGTGTTGGTTGAGGGAGGAACGTTGGCCAGACATCGGGAGAACTCTCAGCTCTTTGAATAGTGCTATTAGGTGTTGGTCCTGAAAATGTGCAGGATGCGATCCTGATCGTGACACTGGCCTCGTGCTCGAGGGTGCCCTCTAGTACTGACACTGCTGCTTTTGAGGGCTAAGTAGGATGGTGGAAATAATAAACTATGCATCCGAGTTGACCTCACTCACCTTGACCACTCGTGTCAAAACATTGAACTTCTTCCTGCACTGCATCCATATTCATGATGCTGTGTGCCTGGTATTGACTTCATCCCCTGCTGCCTCTCACTGTCTTCTGAGTACATGTCTGGAGGGCCTCTTGTCCACCACCACCCCCGCCCCCCCTGCCCAGCAGATATAGGATGTCTCTCCTCTGTCCACCTCTTGCACCCAAGGTCTCTAGTGCATCAGCAGAGAATCTTGGTGCATGCACTTTCGCAGGCCTGGTACCAACTCAAATCGGCAGATTGTTGAGGTCTGGCGTGCAGATTAGAGGATGTGGGATTTAGTAGTGCGCAACCTTTATTCAATGTTTAAACATAACTCATCAATGTGTAAACAGAGGGATGGGATCTGCATCTGTGTTTTATGTGTGCAATGTCTGATCTCTGTTCAGACTCCATGCAGACAGCAGACTGTTATTTTCAGCAAATAACAGGTACCAGCTACCTTTAAGAGATTTCTAAGAAACATCTGGCCTTTGAGATTGAGCTCCCTCTGGTGGTGGAAAGTGCGAATTGCATTGATTCCACGTGCAAGGCCTGGAAAGTGCTCCCTTGGGTCCAAATTTGCGTCTTGCCTGCCCGGGGTCCGTCGGGCGCATCGCGCTAACGTGGACCAGAACGGATCCTTATTGAATTTTTCCTTCAAGGTGTTCAGGAAAGATAGGGAAGGAAAGAAAGGAGAATATTGCAGTGCTGGAGAGAGAGGATGTCCTGGAGGGGTCAAGGACAGAATCTATTTGGTTAGAGTTAAGAAACAATAGAGGTGCCATTACACTACCGGTGTATTCTATAGGCCACCAAATAGTGGGAAGGAGATAGAGGACCAAAATTGCAGGGAAATTAGAGAGGTGCAAGAACCATAGAGTAGTGATAATGGGGGACTTCAACTATCCTAATATAGACTGGGATAGTAATAGTAGAAAGGGCAAAGAGGGGGAGGAATTTTTGAAATGTGTTCAGGAGAACTTTCTTGACCAGTACGTTTCCGGCCCAACGAGGAAGGAGGCATTACTGGATCTGGTTCTGGGGAACGAGGTGGGCCAAGTGTCAGTGGGGGAACATTTAGGGAACAGCGATCATAAGGTTTAGATTAGATATGGAAAAGGACAAGGAGCACCCCAGAGTAAAAATACTCAATTGGAGGAGGGCCAATTTCAGTGGGATGAGAACAGATCGAGCCCAGGTAAATTGGAATCAAAGATTGGCAGGCAAAACTGTAAACAAACAATGGGCGGCCTTTAAAGAAGTGATGGGTCAGAAGAGATAGAGAATAAGATGAAGCGGAAGAAAGGGGCATATGACAGATGTCAGGTTGATCATACAAGTGAGAACCAGGGTGAATATAGAAAGTTCAGAGGGGAAGTGAATAATATAGAAACATAGAAAATAGGAGCAAGAGTAGGCCATTCGGCCCTTCGGGCCTGCTCCGCCATTCAAAATGATCATGGCTGATCGTCTAACTCAGTACCCTCTTCCCGCTTTTTCCCCCTATCCCTTGATCCCTTTAGCATTAAGAAATATATCTATCTCCTTCTTGAATATGTTTAATAACTTGGCCCTGCCCTCTGTGGTAGAAAATTCCACAGGTTCACCACCCTCTGAGAGAAGAAATTTCTCCTCATCTCGGTTCTAAATGGCATACCCCATATTCTGAGACAGTGACCCCTGGTTCTGGACTCCCCAGCCATCGGGAACGTCCTCCCTGCATCTAGTCTGTCTGGTCGTTAGAATTTTATGTTTCGATGAGATCACCTCTCATTCTTCTAAACTGGAGTGAATATAGGCCTAGTAGACCCAATCTCTTCTCATATGTCAGTCCTGCCATCCCAGGAATCAGTCTGGTAAACCTTCGTTGCACTCCCTCCATGGCAAGGACATCCTTCCTCTGATAAGGAAACCAAAACTGCACACAATACTCCAGATGTGATCTCACCAAGGCCCTGTATAACTGCAGTAAGACATCCCTGCTCCTGTACTCAAATCCTCTTGCAATGAAGGCCAACATACCATTCGCCTTCCTAACTGCTTGCTGCACCTGAATGCTCGCTTTCAGCGACTGGTGTACAAGGACACCCAGGTCTCGTTGCACCTCCCCTTTTCCCAATCTATCACCATTCAGATAATAATCTGCCTTTCTGTTTTTACAACTAAAGTGGATAACCTCACATTTATCCACATTATACTGCATCTGCCATGTTCTTGGCCACTCACCCAACTTGTCTAAATCACATTGGAGCCTCTTTGTATCCTCCTCACAGCTCACATTCCACCCCAGCTTTGTGTCATCTGCAAACTTGGAAATGTTACATTTAGTTCCCTCATCCAAATCATTGATATATATTGTGAATAGCTGGGGCCCAAGCACTGATCCCTGCGGTACCCCACTAGTCACTGCCTGCCATCCGGAAAAAGATCCCTTTATTCCTACTCTCTGTTTCCTGTCTGTCAACCAATTTTCAGTCCATGCCAGTATATTCCCCCCAATCCCATGTGCTTTAATATTGCACACTAACCTCTTGTGTGGGACCTTATCAAAAGCCTTCTGAAAATCCAAATACACCACATCCACTGGTTCTCCCCTATCTATTCTACTAGTTACATCCTCAAAAAAACTCCAGTAGATTTGTTAAGCATGATTTCCCTTTCATAAACCCATGCTGACTTTGTCCAATCCCGTTAATGCCTTCCAAGTGTTCTGTTATCACATCTTTTATAATAGACTCTAGCATTTTCCCCACTACTGATGTTAGGCTAACTGGTCTGTAATTCCCTGTTTTTTTTTCTCTTCCCTCCTTTTTTAAATAGTGGGGTTACATTTGCCACCCTCCAATCTGTAGGAACTGTTCCAGAGTCTATAGAATTTTGGAAGATGATCACCAATGCATCCACTATTTCCAGGGCCACTTCCTTTAGTACTCTGGGATGTAGATTATCAGGCCCTGGGGATTTGTCAGCCTTTAGCCCCATTAATTTCCCTAGCACTTTTTTTTACTAATACTGGTTTCCTTCAGTTCCTCCCTCTCACTGGACCCTTGGTTCCCTAACATTTCTGGCAGGTTATTTGTGTCCTCCTTTTGTGAAGACAGAACCAAAGTATGTGTTTAATTGTTCTGCCATTTCTTTGTTCCCCATTATAATTTCCCCCATTTCTGACTGTAAGGGACCTACATTTGTCTTCACTAATCTTTTTCTCTTGACATATTTATCGAAGCTTTTACAGTCAGTTTTTATGTTCCCTGCTAGTTTACTCTCATACTCTATTTTCCCCTCTCAATCAATCTCTTTGTCCTCCTTTGCTGAATTCTGAACTACTCCCAATCCTCAGGCTTGCTGCTTTTTCTGGCAGTTTTATGTCTCCTCTTTGGATCTAATACTATCCCTAATTTCTTTTGTAAGGCACGGTTGAGCCATCTTTCCTGTTTTATTTTTGCACCAGACAGGAATGAATAATTGTTGTAATTCCTGCACACGTTCTTTAAATATTAGCCATTGCCTATCCACCGTCATCCCTTTTAATAAAGTTCCCCAATCGATCATAGCCAACTCGCACCTCATACTTTCGTAATTTTCTTTATTTAGATTCAGGACCCTTCTTTCGGATTCAACTACTTCACTCTCCACCTTAATGAGGAATTCTATCATGCTATGGTCGCTCTTCCCTAAGGGACCCCGCACAACAAGATTGTTAATTAATCCTTTCTCATTGCACAATACCCAGTCTAGGATCGCCTGTTCTCTAGTTGGTTCCTCAACGTATTGGTCTAGAAAACCATCACGTACATACTCCCGATATTCCTCCCCCACAGTATTATTGCTAATTTGATTGGACCAATCTATATGTAGATTAAAGTCACCCATGATTATAGTTGTACCCTTCTTGGAAATAAGAGGGGCAGAGAAAGAGTATGGGAATAAACTGCTGGCCAACATAAAAGGGAATCCAAAAGTCTTCTATGGGCATGTAAACTGGTAGTAAGAGGAAGGATGGGACTGATTAGGGACCAAAAAGATCTACACATGGAGGCAGAGCGCATGGCTGTGGTACTAAATGAGTACTTTGCATCTGTCTTTACCAAGGAAGAAGATGCTGCCACAGTATCAGTAAAAGAAGAGGTAGTTGAGATATTGGAGGGGCTAAATATTGATAGAGGAGGTATTAGAAAGGCTGGCTGCACTTAAAGTAGATAAGTCACCCGGTCCAGATGGGATGTATCCCAGGTTGCTGAGGGAAGTAAGGGTGGAAATTGTGGAGGTACTGGTCATAATCTTCCAATCATCCATAGATACGGGGGTGGTGCCAGAGGACTGGGGAATTGCAAATGTTACACCCTTGTTCAAAAAAGTGTGTAAGGATAAACCCAGCAACTACAGGCCAGTCAGTTTTACCTTGGTGATGGAAAAACTCTTGGAAACAATAATCCGGGACAAAGTTAATAGTCGCTTGGACAAGTGTGGATTAATAAAGGAAAGCCAGAACAGGTTTGTTAAAGGCAAATCGTGTTTAACTAACTTGAATTAATTTTTTGATGAGGTAACAGAGAGGGTCGATAAGGGCAATGCGGTTGATGTGGTGTATATGGACATCCAAAAGGCTTTTGATAAAGTGCTGCATAATAGGCTTGTCATCAAAGTTGAAGGCCATGGCATAAAAGGGGCAGTGGCAGCATGGACACAAAATTGGCTAAGTGACAAGAAACCGAGAGTAGTGGTGAATGGTTGTTTTTCGGAGTGGAGGGAGGTATGGAGTGGTGTTCCCCAGGGGTCGGTACTGGGACCACTGCTTTTCTTGATATATATTAATGACTTGGACTTGGGTGTACAGGGCACAATTTCAAAATTTGCAAATGACATAAAACTTGGAAGTGTAATGAACAGTGAGGAGGATAGTGATAGACTTCAAGAGGACATAGACAAGCTGGTGGAATGGGCGGACACGTGGCAGATGAAATTTAATGCAGAAAAGTGCAAAGTGATATATTTTGGTAGGAAGAACGAGGAGAGGCAATATAAAGTAAAGGGTACAATTCTAAAGGAGGTGCAGGAACAGAGCAATCTGGGCATATATGTGCACAAAGGTGGCAGGGCAGGTTGAGAAAGTGGCTTAGAAAAGCATACGGTGGTATCATGGGCTTTATGAATAGAGGTATAGAGTACAAAAGCAAGGAAGTTATGATGAATCTTTATAAAACACTGTTTCGGCCACAACTGGAGTATTGTGTCCAGTTCTGGTTATCGCACTTTAGGAAAGATGTGAAGGCCTTAGACAGGGTGCAGAAGAGATTTACTAGAATGATTCCAGGGATGAGGGACTTTAGTTACGTGGATAGATTGGAGAAGCTGGGGTTATTCTTCTAAGAGCAGAGATGGTTGTGAGGAGATTTGTTGGAGGTATTCAAAATCATGAAGGGTCTAGATAGAGAGAAACTGTTCCCATTGGTGGAAGGGTCAAGAACCAGGGGATATAGATTTAAGGTGATTGGCAAAAGAACCAAAGGCGAGGTGAGGAAAAGCTTTTTTACACAGCGAGTGATTAGGATCTGGAATGCACTGCCCGAGGGGGTGGTGGAGGTAGTTTCAATCATGGCTTTCTAAAGGGAAATGGATAAGTACTTGAAAGGAAAAAAAATTCAGGGCTACGGGGAAAGGGCGGGGGAGTGGGACTAGCTGGATTGCGCTTGCAGAGAGCTGGCACGGACTCGATGGGCAGAATGGCCTCCTTCTGTGCTGTAACCTTTTTATGATTTGTTGTCTTAGATTTTGTGCTCAAAGCCTGGAGTTGAACCTGCAACTCTCTAAGGAAACAAGTCTATCATGTTTAGCTCAGCCTTTTGTCTTTTTAATATCTTTTCATGTGGCTAATTGAGATATAGGCAGGGATTTTCAGAAATGTGTGGCAGGGTGTGCATTGTGCTGCCTGATTGATCCACTGCTAACCCTGGTGAAATTTCCAGGGTCAACTTTATGCAAATATTATTCAGGATTCCTGCCTGTGCTTGGGAGCTCACCATGGGGGAGGGGTTGTGTGAAATGGCTGCTGCTGCAGAATCTTTAAGGGACAGGCAGTGCCTGGGAGCTCAGCAAAAATTTTCCAGGCACCAATAAATTGGCAAAATCTACAGATGTTGTATTGCCAATCGATCATGTCTATATTCTTCATCCAGTTGTTTGCCTTCCCTAGCAACACTGATAAATATCTTAGTCCATCATTGCCAAGGTGGTAATGATGAAGAATGTGGCACTTGATGGCACTCTGTCGTTACCACCTGACCAGAACATACCCGACCGATATCCCAAGAGATCCGTTGGGTGGGTGCCCTATAGCACTGCTACTGGTGCAAGTGCCTGACCCGAATCTCTGAATAACCCCATCCCCAAGACTTGGAATGGGGTCATTGCAGGGAGAACATGACGGGCAGAAGTTTGAAAATTCATTGGTACCACCAGAATTATTACTCTAGGGCCTATAAGTATCATCTGATCCCAAGCGTATGTATAATTGGTCAGTAATATACGCATTTTTTTTCTCACCAATCTTCTCCCTCATGAAGGCGTTTATTCCTGGTGGGGGTACAATTCCATGGGTATCAGGTGCTGTCTGCTACTTCACCTCATTGGGAGTTTATTAGTTTGAACAATTATATCTGATTTACATTAATTTAATCATCACTGATTGTTCTATAAGAATATATTTTGAGAAGAAATTTAGTTCATAATCTCATTAGAGTCATGTCATAACAAGGCTATGATTAGATATCTATCAATAACACTAAATTAATATTTCCATAGGCTATATGAAATGTTCCAAACAATTGTTATTTCTAAATCTATTCACTGATGATTGCAGGTTTGGGGTGTGAGCCCTCGATTCAGATAAAGAGATATCATAAATATGGAATCCAGCTTGTGTGTAAATCCAGTGGATGGTACCCTGAACCAGAGATACAGTGGATTGGTGAGGATGGATATAAATTAATACAGGCTGAAACAAGAAACCACCAGGATTCTAAAGGCTTTGTAACTGTCCAGAGCAACATTGAAATAACAAGAGATTCAACAAACAGATTCAAGTGTCTCATACGGAGCAAACTGTTGAAAACAGAACAAGAAGCAATTATCAGGATATCAGGTTTGTAAATTATAATGTTTAATCAGTAATGGGAAAGGTGATTTTAAATTCTACCATAAATCAAACCTTAAGCTTAACTGTCCCCAAGATGCCCTCATAATACAGTCTTATCTTACTTATCTCAAACCCGTTTATGTCAACATCCCGCTTCTGTTGAAAAGAAGACCCAGTCCCTTCATACATTTAAACAAAAAACTTACCATTTATACCGATGATGTGGAGATGCCGGTGATGGACTGGGGTGGACAAATGTAAGGAATCTTACAACACCAGGTTGTAGTCCAACAATTTTATTTTAAAATTGGATTTTAAAATAAAATTGTTGGACTATAACCTGGTGTTGTAAGATTCCTTACATTTATACCGACATTGACATAAACTCTGGCTGCTTAAGTTGACAACTTTTTAAAGTCTGTAACAGCATTAAAGGCTTATGTCATTTGCCGCTTATGTTGACACCTGACCTGGACCAACAAACTCCTTCATCCTCTTGATTCACTCCTGCAATTCTAACGCCAAAAAATTGATAAAATTTGAATAGTTCCCAAAACATTGACATAAACGGATAGTTCTGTATTGGAATTGATGAGTGATTTACATCTACCTATATTAAAAAAAAAACCCACCATTTTATTTATGGAAGCAGAATTATCCTGGAATACTGCAAGAAGTATGGCAGGGTGAGACTTCAGGCCAACAGTCTGTCCCAGACCTGACACTGCCCCAAATCCCAGGGAAAGGCTCATTTGCATAAAGGGGGAGTAGTAATTTAGGAACAGCACTTCTCTGGCCTTTCAGAGGGAATGGGCAAATTGGGCAAAAGAGGTCAGAATTTAAAAAAAATTTTAATTATCCATTTATGAAGCGATGGTTATCCCCATATTATATGGATCTGAGAAAAGTTGATGAGAAAAGATACTAACAGCAGAGATGAGTTGGTTGGGTGGAATACTAGGAGTGTCCAGGATGCAAAGAATTAAGAATGATATAAAAAGAATATTATTCGGACTAGAAACAATGCTTGTTCAGAATATCCAAGAAAGACGACTGCGATGGTTTGGGCACGTTTCAAGATTGGAAATACCTAGAATACGTTTCATGGCCCTGGAACAAGAACCCAAGGAAGATCAAGGAAGTGCTGGATAGACAATGTCAAGAGTGACTTGTCACAGAAAGGGATTCAAATGACTGAAGCGGCCAGGCTAGTTCAGAACTGACAACAGTGGAATGAATTAATTTGGCCCCATCGTCGCTGCTGAGCTGACTGACGGGAATTTAGTAGCAGCAGTAATACCCATTTCACTGATCACTCTCGGAAATGGAATTCTGGGCCTTCTTCTGCCAGGGTGACATCGGGGCTTTGGGTGATGTCGTGCTCCCAGTTCCAGCTGTTGCTCTGACGTCACTTGGAAGGTGGCAGATACGAGAAGCGCCCACCACCAATCTTTAAAATTTACAGAGACCCAGCGGAACTAGGTCCTGCCTCAAAACCCAGTCCCCGCCTGATCTCGGTGTTGAAGCACCTCCTCCATCCCAGAAATTTCAGGGCCTTTGTCTTTAGAAGCACAAACTGAAATATCAGAGTTTTGTTTGTTTGAAAACCTGTAGCAGAAAGAGGAAACATTTGTCAAATATCATTGTACAAGATGGAAACAGGATAAAATGTGACAGTGGTGTGGTTGACTTTTAACTGACCTCTAGTGACCGAGCAAGTCACTCAGTTGTATCAAAACTGCTGCAAAGAATATTATTCAAGAAGAAGGCTCTAGGGATGGACAATAAATGCCTGTTTTGCCAGTGGTGCCTACATCCCAAAATGAATTTTAAAAAGTCAATGGAAGGAGGTTTGCTCATTTTCTCAAAGAATTCTTCCAAATACATCAGGTTGAATAGAGATTAGAATAGAATTCTGGCCTCTTGTCCATCCCCAATTTTAATCACTCCACCACAGGTGACCGTGCCTTCAACTGCCTAGGCCCCAAGCTCTGAAATTCCCTCCCGAAACCTTTCCACCTCTCTACCTCTCCTCCTTTAAAATGCTCCTTATAACCTACCTTATAGAAGTCTATAAAATAATGAGGGGCATAGATAAGGTAGATAGTCAAAATCTTTTCCCAAAGGTAGGGGAGTCTATAACGAGGGGACATAGATTTAAGGTGAGAGGGGAGAGTACAAAAGGGTCCAGAGGGGCAATTTTTTCACTCAAAGGGTGGTGAGTGTCTGGAACGAGCTGCCAGAGGCAGTAGTAGAGGCGGGTACAATTTTGTCGTTTAAAAAGCATTTGGACAGTTACATGGGTAAGATGGGTATAGAGGGATATGGGCCAAGTGCAGGCAATTGGGACTAGCTTAGTGGTATAAACTGGGCGACATGGACATGTTGGGCCGAAGGGCCTGTTTCCATGTTGTAAACTTCTATGATTCTACCTCTTTGACCAAGCTTTTGGTCACCTGTCCTAATATCTCTTTGTGCCTCCATGTCAAATTTTGTTTGATACTCGCTCCTGTGAAGCACCTTGAGATGTTTTACTGCATTAAAGGCGCTATCTAAGTGCAAGTTGTTTTTGTTGTGCCACCCTCACCACTGATTCCATCCCCCTCCTTGACTGTTGCCTTAAACTAAACCAGACTGTTCGCAATCTCTGCATCCGAATCGACTCCAAGCTAAGCTTTGGATCCCATATCCTGTCCATCAAAACGGCCACCTACTTCCACCTCCATAACATCACCCTCCTCTGCACCTGCCTGAGCCCATCTGTTGCCGACACCTTCATCCAAACCTTTGGCACCTCCAGACTTGACTTTTCCAATGCTCTCCTGACTGGTTTCCCACCCTCAGTAAATCTTAGTTCATCCAAAACTCTGCTACCTATATTCTGCCCTGCTCACCTATCACCTGTCTTTGCTGATCTACACTGGCTCCCAGTCCCCAATGCCTTAGATTTAAAACTCTCATCTTCGTGTTTAAATGCCTTCACAGCCTCGCCCCTCCCCATCTTTCTAACCTACAGACCCCTCTGAACTCTCTGTTCCTCTGACTCTTGCCTTTTGCGCATTCCCTCCCTCTCTTTGCCTCACCATTGGCAGCCATGCCTTCAGCCATCTAGGCCCCATGCACTGGAATTCCCTCCTTGAACTCCTGTGCCTTTCCAGCTCTCTCTCCTTCTTTAAGACCTTTTCTTAAAACCCATTTTTTTGACAAAGCTTTTGATCATCCTTCCTAATATCTCCTCCTTTGGATTAGCATCCATTTTTGTCTGATTAAGCCTCTGTGAAGTGCCTGACAAGATGTTGATTGTAGCCTAGACAAATGTAGTTCACAAACTTAGACCCCATCGGTTTGCGGGATCCTCTGGGGGTGATTTTAAACCCCAAGAACGGGTGGGTTGGGGGTGGGTGGGTGTTGAAAATAGTTGTTTTTTGGGTCGCGACTGCAAGCCGGCTTTATTTCCGGGTTTAACATCGGTGCGTAAAAGTACAGGCTTCCCACTGGGAATGCAAAGTCCGAAAATTTTGCGGCTGCGACCCAAAAAAACAACTATTTTCAACTCCCACCCGTTCTTGGGGTTTAAAATCACCCCCTATATCTCTGCCTAAGTGATGAGATGCGCCAGCCCCTCTCCTCTGCTGCTGACTCCACCAAAATCTGCAGTATCGGGGAAGTCCCACGTTTTAAATAGCTTTGTCTGGCTCGGGCCACATTTGGGTCACCCTGCTGGACAAAGAGGTCGGAAAGTGAGGGGGTGTTGGTCCCACCTGTCTCGGAATACAAGTTTAGGGGGCCTGCTCAAAATATATATATTTTTTGGGTGCATGAATGCCATTGTTGGAGTCCCTGCCCTTCCTCCATCAGTGGCAATGTTTGAGGTGGGCAGAGGCTCCATCCCCAACAGGCCACTTAATAAACTTCAGTGCTGGCATTTCTGGCTGTTCCACTGGACTCCTGCTGAAGTTACGTGGTGCCTTCCACCTCATGAACTTTTAATTCTAAAAAAATGATTTCCATGGGATATGTTGCAGATAATATCATTATCTAATCCACTGGTGTTTACTTTGCAGATGATATCTTCCCTGTTGACCCTGCCTGGTTGGTGCTATTGCCCATTATCCTTTGTCTTCTAATTGCAGCTGTTTCTGCTGTGATTTATTGGAGTGTGAAACAACATAGATGCATTAAAGGTACAGTCTCGGTGTAACAGTGACAAAAAACAATATGGATACAGGCCTGGAAATTCTGTGGGGTTCTCCCAGTCTCCCGCTTCGGTGGCAATCTGGAGGAACGGCATAAAAATGCCGGTTTCCAATGTTTCATTGGAGATCCACCGATCTTCCATCAGAGTTAAGCTGGGAGACGAGAAGAACCCTGAGGAATTCCAGGACCACAGGATTATACCAGCGAAAAGTGGAAACAAGACCTGGTTTACTTCAATATTAAATGTTGGAGGGTGGGGGAGTGAAGTGAAAAACAAAGGAATGGCTACAACTCCCACTTGTCTGCTGAATAGAAAAATCTTTTGAATTTTCAGTTCCTTCAATAACTCTTTCATACACTTAGATTGCCTATTGAATATTCTGTGATTATGGTCCTCTTATTGTAAATGTGCCTTTAACATTTTCTTGAGCAAATGTGAAACAAGAATAATCCAGAATAACATCAACAAATGGAGCTTTGTTTCACCTTTTCGCTGTTGTATTAATTCATGAAATTATTATTATGATTGCCTCTATGAAGAAGATGGGGTAGATTTTCTGAGTCCTTGCCCACCTCCAGCGACTATCAGAAAATCACTAAATTAATGGATGGAAAATCTCGGGATGAGAGTGCACAGTTTCCTGATGAGCTGCGGAATCAGCACACTGGAATATTTACTCGTTAAGAACCCAGGTCACGTTCCTTCATCAAAATCAATGGAGAAGAATATCAGACCGAGTGTAAAAGGGGCAGCCGATTCGCTACCCCCGTTTTGTGCTACTGCCCGACACCAATTTCACCCTCAGTGTTTTAAATGTGACCAAATAAACAGTTAAAATTTACCTGTTTGAATTTGAAGTTAAATACCCTCCAGATAAACTCTACTCGATTTTCGTTACTGATAAATAGTTCACTTCGATTAGATACTTGGGTAACAGTCGGTAATCATGGCCGAATCCTACTCCTTGATAACCTTTGCAAGTAAACTTTTAACTTTTGCTAGTTTTATTTAAACTACCCCACAATTCCACAACCTATTGTAAAATAAGATCAATTGATGTTTCCCATTGCTGTGTACTTTGCTTTACATTAATGCATATAGGAATCACTCTGGCTGTGAATACTAATTATCTTACACGGTCCCCATAGCTTAGCATCAGCAATGTTATAATTATGTAAAGTACCCTCCATATAGTATCTGAATAGTGTGGTGTAAAGAACAGGGAAACCAGAATGAACCCTTCCTAATCATTACTGTTACTTAATTAATCCTTTCTATTTACGAAGCTCCCAAAAATATTAACTGACAGCTCATCTATTTTGTTGCCTATTTCCTTGTTGATTGCAAGGTGTATCACATCTGGTCCATGTGCCCTGTCTGCATTAACTCTTTAGATATGGAATTTGTCCACACAGTCTTATAAGGATTGATATGGACAATTCATGTATCACATTTGCCATTTCCTGATACTGCATAATTTCTATTCGCTTATCCTTTAAAGGGCATGTTTGGTGTTTAACATCTACTTCTTGCATTTCACCAAAAGAGAGCCAAAGAAATTCTTTAACTATTTACACTCTGCTAATTCTCATCTGTTATCCTCATCTGACTATTGTGTGACTCCCAGTTCTCATTACATTTTGTGTTTGTTTTCAGGGTAGTTACCCTCCAATGAATGGCACACATCCTCCGTTTTCTTTCTGTAATATTTTTAGGTTCCATAACAGCTCATGTTTCTTTGTATCTTTCTAAAGTAATTTAGCCACCATGGCTTGGGCGTGCTATTTTAATTCTTTTCTTTGCAAGGATATCCTTCCTTTCCACATCTCTCAAGTAAATTTTTACAGAAAATGTTCTGTTTGTTTAATTTGTTCTTCCACCTCCCACTTAATCCTCCCTAGAAATAAACCAATTTGACAGTGTAGCATCACTTGAAGTGTAGCACAGTCTATCACTTAAAGACCTAAAGATGGTAGAAGTGGATGTATGGCAAACTGGTGAAAGTGATTTTCATTGAAAAATCATCCTATCTATTCACATTATTTCAGAGAAAACATCTGATTAATTAAGTCATAGTTTCTAATATTCATCACAATGTTTTTGTTGTCTTTCCAGAACTAAAACTTCAGAAATTTATCATAGAATTCGGTAAGTGTTCAATATTGAAATATTCACACATTACGAGGAATGTTGGTTTTAGAGTAATTGCAAGTTTAATTAATTACATTTAAATTTTTCATCTGTTAGGCTCATTTATTTATATGTATTGTGGCATGGCTGTGCTTTAAAACAAAGACTAATAAACTGATCTCCGACATATTCTTAGTGCACAATTCACTGTTCAAGGATACCTTGGAATAATCTTCGACATTTGATTTAAATACATTGGGTGGAATTTTCCAAGACCTTGTGCTACTACCAGGGCCTCAGAAGCAGCAGACGGACAATCAGAAATTGTGGGTGCCTTCATTCCAACCTCAAAGCACCCTGCTTACCAGTGTTACCTTTGTGTTTCCCACACCGCTAATTCTTTTGATCACTCTGACTTACATTGGTAATATAATTTGTGCAAACCTGTGGGCACATTATACTGTACAGTCAGACCCACTAGATTGAGATTGGCCCAAAGTCGTATCACATAGAACCACGATAGCTATCAGAGGGAGGGGACTTGCATCCCGTTAATCTAGCCAGATATCGTACCCAGGTCCCAGAGTTAAAAGGATACGAATAACCCACTGTGCCACCCAGTTACCAATTAGACAGATCTTATGATAGGCCATAATATATTTTTATTATTGCATGACTTTTGATTAAAACTTCCTTACAGCTGTACTCCATAGTTGTCTCAATATATTTTTCTAATGTTTAATTATATAAAAAAACCTTCTATTTATGTAGCACCTTGTATGTCCTCAGAATGTCCCAAAGCACTTCATGTATGCAAATGTGACAGCCAATTTGTGTGGGTCAAGGTCCCACAAACAGCAATGAGACAAATGACCAGTCAATCTTTTTTTAATGGTGTTGATTGAGAGGTAAATATTGGCCAGGACACCAAGAGAACTCCCCTGCTGTTCTTCAAATAGTGCCACGGGATCTGTTATGTCCACTTGAACAGGCGGACAGGGCCTAAACATAACGGGCGCTAAATTGGGCCCTGTAGCGCCCGTTGTTTCGGCGCCACGCGGCCTCCCGAAGTGCCAAAATGGCGTCTTGGCTGCGCACGCACGTTTCCAGCGTGACATGCACCGGACGCCATCTTAGTATAGGAGTTAGTGCAGGCGCAGATAACGAACGCCAGGAGAAAATGGCTACAATCAGAGTGCAACACTGATTTAAAGTGATAGACACCATTTTAGGACTTAATGCTCAACTCAACGCATAGTCTTAACCCCGACCATCTGAACGTATCTGAGAGTGCCTGGAGGACCCCCACCAGTGCTATTTAAAGGGACCATCCAGGGTTTACAGGTTAGTGGCTGGATTATTGCTTCTGGCTGCCGAGACATTTGTAACTGTTTTTGGAGGTCTCCTACACTTGAATACTAGGACGAGGGGACATAGCCTAACATTTAGAGCCAGGACGTGCAGGAGTGAAGTTCGGAAATACTTCTACATGCAAAGGCTGGGAGAACTTTGGAATGCTCTTCTGCAAATGGCAGCTGGTGCTCGTTCAATTGTGAATTCTAAATCTGAGATTGATAGATTTGTGAACCAAGAGTTTTAAGGGATATGGGGCTAATGAGGGTATATGGTGTTAGGTCACAGGTCTACCATATCTCATTGAATGGTGGAACAGGCTCGAGGGGCAAAATGCCATTGCCACTTGCTGCCTCCTGATATGCGGCACTTTCTCCTGTGAGAAAGCAGGACGTGTGTCTGGATGATATGCCTGTCGTGGTTGAATAGTTGCCAGTGTGTGTGACGTGGGTGGGCGGCTTTCAACAGTGGTAATGTGTAAGAGTGAGAGGAAGCATCTGATTGGAAGAGCTGAGTACTGATGGAAAGAGCTTGTCAGTATGTGGGTGATGGGGGGTGTAGTGCATGGAGCAGTGGGTGCAGCTGGTGGTGTAGTTGGTAGGAGACCCCACTTGACAGTTGACCTCACTCACCTTGACCACTCATGTCAAAGCATTGAACTTCTTCCTCCACTGCATCCATGTTCATGATGCTGTGCGCCTGGCATTGACTTCATCCCCTGCTGCCTCCCACTGCCTTTTGGGTATATGTCTGGAGGGCCTCTTGTGCACCCCCCCCCCCCCACCCTGGCCCCCAACGGATATAGGATGTCCCTCCTTCTGTCCACCTCTTGCACCAAGGTCTCTAGTGCATCAGCAGAGAACCTTGGTGCATGCACTCTTATAGGCCTGGTACCAACTCAGATCGGCAGATTGGTGAGGTGTAGCATGCAGATTGGAGGATGTGGGATTTAGTAGTGCGAACCTTTATTCAATGTTTTAACATAACTCATCAGTGTGTAAACATAGGGACGGGAGCTGCATCTGCATTTTACGTGTGCGATGTCTGATCTCCATTCAGACTCCATGCAGACAGCAGACTGTTATTTTCAGCAAATAACAGGTACCGGCTACCTTTAAGAGATTTCGAACAGACAGTCTGCCTTTGAGATTGGAGCTCCCCCTGCTGATGGAAAGTGCAAATTGCATGGAATCCTCGCTTAACACTGATTTCCAACGCAGATTGTGGTGTAAATCCTCAGGCCTGACGAAAATCTCGTCCTGCCTGCGCAGGAGCCATTGGGCTTGGGGTAATAGCGGATCGTGCTACCTCTGCCCAAAAACAGGCCCTATCCAATTTTTCCCCCAAGATCTCATATGAAAGCTGGCACTTCCAAAAATGCAGCACTCCCTCAGTACTGCACTGAAGTGTCAGCCTAGATTATGCGCTCAAGTCTTGGAGTGGGGCTTGATCCACAAGCTTTTGACTCCAGTTAGAGTGCTACCACGGAGTCAAGATTACACCTGGTATAAACTAAATACACCTACTCGACAGAAAACTATCTCCCTCATGCTGTGGACCCCTGTCAGAATTGTTTAGAAATGGTTTTGTGTGTAAGCCATAAGAAGAACCAACTCCAAAAATTCTAAAGAAACTCGCACCAACTAGTCCTGCTTCGCCTCATCAATAACAGTGTAAATGAAGCATTACTGGAGTATCCAGATTGCAATACACCGTGTAACTAGTTGTTGGGGATGATAAACAGGCATCTCAATGCGCCCATTCACACACACCGGCTAAAATGAACAACCATTGTCACTGTGATTGTGTAAACAATTTTACAACACCAAGTTATAGTCCAGCAATTTTATTTTAAATTCACAAGCTTTCGGAGATTTTCTCCTTCCTCAGGCAAATGTTTCAAGATCTCCTTGAAGCCTACGCATTTATACATATTGAACAATAATACATGGTGTTTACAGACTGCCCCTGCAACTGCCCGTTGCCAAGGCAATCACCGTGTTCAGACAGAGAGGTGTTACCTGCAGAACCTCCGAATACACATTCAACAAAAAAACAAACAGGGAAAAAAAACAGAGAAAAAAAACACAGAGAGAGGCAGAAACATCCGGAAGGCAGAGAGAGCCAGCAAATGACCCATTATATTAAAAACAGATAACATTTGTTCGCTGGTGGGGTAACGTGTAGCGTGACATGAACCCAAGATCCCGGTTGAGGCCGTCCTCATGGGTGCGGAACTTGGCTATCAATTTCTGCTCGACGATTTTGCGTTGTCGTGTGTCTCGAAGGCCGCCTTGGAGTACGCTTACCCGAAGGTCGGTGGATGAATGTCCATGACTGCTGAAGTGTTCCCCGACTGGGAGGGAACCCTCCTGTTTGGCGATTGTTGCGCGGTGTCCGTTCATCCGTTGTCGCAGCGTCTGCATGGTCTCGCCAATGTACCATGCTCTGGGGCATCCTTTCCTGCAACGTATGAGGTAGACAACGTTGGCTGAGTCACAGGAGTATGAACCATGCACCTGGTGGGTGGTGTCATCTCGTGTGATGGTGGTATCTGTGTCGATGATCTGGCATGTCTTGCAGAGGTTACCGTGGCAGGGTTGTGTGGCGTCGTGGACGCTGTTCTCTTGAAAGCTAGGTAGTTTGCTGCGAACGATGGTCTGTTTGAGGTTGGGTGGCTGTTTAAAGGCGAGTAGTGGAGGTGTGGGGATGGCCATAGCGAGGTGTTTGTCCTCATTGATGACATGTTGAAGGCTGCGGAGAACATGGCGTAGTTTCTCCGCTCCGGGGAAGTACTGGACGACAAAGGGTACTCTGTTGGTTGCGTCCCGTGTTAGTCTCCTGAGGAGGTCTATGCGATTTTTTGCTGTGGCCCGTCGGAACTGTCGATCGATGAGTCGAGCGTCATATCCCGTTCTTACTAGGGCGTCTTTCAGCGTCTGTAGGTGTCCATCGCGTTCCTCCTCGTCTGAGCAGACCCTGTGTATTCGCAGGGCCTGTCCATAGGGGATGGCCTCTTTGACGTGGTTAGGGTGGAAGCTGGAAAAGTGGAGCATCGTGAGGTTGTCCGTGGGCTTGCGGTAGAGTGAGGTGCTGAGGTGCCCGTCTTTGATGGAGATTCGTGTGTCCAAGAAAGAAACTGATTCTGAGGAGTAGTCCATGGTGAGCTTGATGGTGGGATGGAACTTGTTGATGTTATCGTGTAGTCTCTTTAGTGATTCCTTGCCGTGGGTCCATAGAAAGAAAATGTCGTCGATGTATCTGGTGTATAGTGTTGGTTGGAGGTCTTGTGCAGTGAAGAAGTCCTGCTCGAACTTGTGCATGAAAATGTTGGCGTATTGGGGTGCGAATTTGGTCCCCATGGCTGTTCCGTGTGTTTGGGTAAAGAACTGGTTATCGAAGGTGAAGACATTGTGATCCAGGATGAAGCGGATGAGTTGTAGGATGGCTTCCGGAGATTGGCTGTTGTTGGTGTTGAGTATTGATGCTGTCGCAGCGATGCCGTCATCGTGGGGGATACTGGTGTATAGTGCCGAGACGTCCATCGTGGTGAGAAGTGTTCCTGGTTCAACTGGTCCGTGGGTACTGAGTTTTTGTAGGAAGTCTGTAGTGTCACGACAGAAGCTGGGGGTTCCCTGTACGATGGGTTTCAGGATGCCCTCGATGTATCCAGAGAGGTTCTCACACAGGGTTCCGTTGCCTGATACGATGGGACGTCCGGGTGTGTTGGCTTTGTGTATCTTTGGGAGGCAGTAGAAGTCTCCCACGCGGGGATTACGTGGGATGAGAATGCGTAGGATGCTTTGAAGGTCTGGATCGAAGGTCTTGATCAGTTTGTTGAGCTGGTGGGTGTGTTCTTTGGTCGGATCTGCGGGTAACCGTCTGTAGTGTTCCTGGTTGTCCAGTTGTCGATATGCTTCTTTGCAATAGTCTGTTCTGTTCTGTATGACTATGGCTCCTCCTTTGTCCGCTGGTTTGATGACGATGTTGCGGTTGGTCTTGAGAGCGTTGATGGCGTTGCGTTGTGCTCGGGTGACATTCTGGACTGTCTTCTGAGTGCGGCTGATGAATCTGGCATTGACGCATTTCCTGACAGCTTGACCCCACTAGTCTCGCGGCGGACACAGAGGAATTCATCAGGAGAATGAGGCTCCGGGAATTCTACCACAAACCCCAAGATTTCAGCAGCGAACCCAATGAGACAATCGACGATCCGGAACAGCAGACAGAGGGATCCGCGGTACAGCAACCGAAGAGGAAAGAGTCAAACTGGACTCCTCCGGAGGGTCGCTGCCCTCAGCTGGACATGTATGCTCAAGCTGTCAGGAAATGCGTCAATGCCAGATTCATCAGCCGCACTCAGAAGACAGTCCAGAATGTCACCCGAGCACAACGCAACGCCATCAACGCTCTCAAGACCAACCGCAACATCGTCATCAAACCAGCGGACAAAGGAGGAGCCATAGTCATACAGAACAGAACAGACTATTGCAAAGAAGCATACCGACAACTGGACAACCAGGAACACTACAGACGGTTACCCGCAGATCCGACCAAAGAACACACCCACCAGCTCAACAAACTGATCAAGACCTTCGATCCAGACCTTCAAAGCATCCTACGCATTCTCATCCCACGTAATCCCCGCGTGGGAGACTTCTACTGCCTCCCAAAGATACACAAAGCCAACACACCCGGACGTCCCATCGTATCAGGCAACGGAACCCTGTGTGAGAACCTCTCTGGATACATCGAGGGCATCCTGAAACCCATCGTACAGGGAACCCCCAGCTTCTGTCGTGACACTACAGACTTCCTACAAAAACTCAGTACCCACGGACCAGTTGAACCAGGAACACTTCTCACCACGATGGACGTCTCGGCACTATACACCAGTATCCCCCACGATGACGGCATCGCTGCGACAGCATCAATACTCAACACCAACAACAGCCAATCTCCGGAAGCCATCCTACAACTCATCCGCTTCATCCTGGATCACAATGTCTTCACCTTCGATAACCAGTTCTTTACCCAAACACACGGAACAGCCATGGGGACCAAATTCGCACCCCAATACGCCAACATTTTCATGCACAAGTTCGAGCAGGACTTCTTCACTGCACAAGACCTCCAACCAACACTATACACCAGATACATCGACGACATTTTCTTTCTATGGACCCACGGCAAGGAATCACTAAAGAGACTACACGATAACATCAACAAGTTCCATCCCACCATCAAGCTCACCATGGACTACTCCTCAGAATCAGTTTCTTTCTTGGACACACGAATCTCCATCAAAGACGGGCACCTCAGCACCTCACTCTACCGCAAGCCCACGGACAACCTCACGATGCTCCACTTTTCCAGCTTCCACCCTAACCACGTCAAAGAGGCCATCCCCTATGGACAGGCCCTGCGAATACACAGGGTCTGCTCAGACGAGGAGGAACGCGATGGACACCTACAGACGCTGAAAGACGCCCTAGTAAGAACGGGATATGACGCTCGACTCATCGATCGACAGTTCCGACGGGCCACAGCAAAAAATCGCATAGACCTCCTCAGGAGACTAACACGGGACGCAACCAACAGAGTACCCTTTGTCGTCCAGTACTTCCCCGGAGCGGAGAAACTACGCCATGTTCTCCGCAGCCTTCAACATGTCATCAATGAGGACAAACACCTCGCTATGGCCATCCCCACACCTCCACTACTCGCCTTTAAACAGCCACCCAACCTCAAACAGACCATCGTTCGCAGCAAACTACCTAGCTTTCAAGAGAACAGCGTCCACGACGCCACACAACCCTGCCACGGTAACCTCTGCAAGACATGCCAGATCATCGACACAGATACCACCATCACACGAGATGACACCACCCACCAGGTGCATGGTTCATACTCCTGTGACTCAGCCAACGTTGTCTACCTCATACGTTGCAGGAAAGGATGCCCCAGAGCATGGTACATTGGCGAGACCATGCAGACGCTGCGACAACGGATGAACGGACACCGCGCAACAATCGCCAAACAGGAGGGTTCCCTCCCAGTCGGGGAACACTTCAGCAGTCATGGACATTCATCCACCGACCTTCGGGTAAGCGTACTCCAAGGCGGCCTTCGAGACACACGACAACGCAAAATCGTCGAGCAGAAATTGATAGCCAAGTTCCGCACCCATGAGGACGGCCTCAACCGGGATCTTGGGTTCATGTCACGCTACACGTTACCCCACCAGCGAACAAATGTTATCTGTTTTTAATATAATGGGTCATTTGCTGGCTCTCTCTGCCTTCCGGATGTTTCTGCCTCTCTCTGTGTTTTTTTTCTCTTTTTTTTCCCTGTTTGTTTTTTTGTTGAATGTGTATTCGGAGGTTCTGCAGGTAACACCTCTCTGTCTGAACACGGTGATTGCCTTGGCAACGGGCAGTTGCAGGGGCAGTCTGTAAACACCATGTATTATTGTTCAATATGTATAAATGCGTAGGCTTCAAGGAGATCTTGAAACATTTGCCTGAGGAAGGAGAAAATCTCCGAAAGCTTGTGAATTTAAAATAAAATTGCTGGACTATAACTTGGTGTTGTAAAATTGTTTACAATTGTCAACCCCAGTCCATCACCGGCATCTCCACACTGTGATTGTGGTTAAGGAACATAATGTAAAAGTGCTGAAAGTTATCTACTGAATGGTATCAAAACCACAAAATAAATTTAGTGACCGTGTCAGAGTTCTTTACGCAAGTTCCACCTTTTATATATGAGAAATATCAAAGCAACTTCTGGAACAGTGTGGGTGGTAATAGACCCTTTCTATCTTTATTTAAATCAGCTTTCAGAACTTTGCTTAAATTTCATATTCAGAAATGATACACAGATTGATGCAAATACCACTTAACTTTTGTAAAATTGATTACTTGTAAGTCTCATAAATTATTTGGGATGAATGTTTCTCATTAAGATGGGAGTCAGAAGTCCTGAGTTTCTCCATTCTTTGTATGAAACAGTCTAAGATTAGGTGTATCACAGATTGTACTGAGGAAAGCTCCTTCTACATTTTCGCCAAAACATGCCTTCACTATCAAACTCAGAATAGCATCATATGATGTACTAATGTGGCATTTCCATTTCTCACACCAGCCATCCTTATGAACTCCAGATGGAAATGTCAATTTGGTGACAATTAATCCTGAAGTTCCTTTTGAAGTGTGTAAAGGCACCATCTGGTTTGACACTGACCCGTTCGGTTCTGAGGGTGTGCTGCACTGTCAGAGGTACCGTCCTTTGGATGAGACGTTAAACTGAGGCCCCATCCGCTCTCAGGTGGATGTAAAAGATCCCATGGCACTATTTCAAAGAAGAGCAGGGGAGTTCTCCACGGTGTTCCAGTCAATATTTAACCCTCAACCAACATCGCTAAAGTGGATTATCTGGTCATTATCACATTGCTGTTTGTAGAACCTTGCTTGCAAATTGACTGCCGCCCTTCCTACATTACATCAATAATTACGCTTCAAAAAGTACTTAATTGGCTGAACAGCACTTTGGCATGTCCTGAGATTGTGAAAGGCGCTGTATAAGTGCAAGTCTTATTTATTTTCTTTTCATGCCAGATGGTGGTAGGTTCAAAGCAGGGTCTGTGGTGGATTGACTCTTCATTCCTGTGCCTTGGGCTGGGGAGGGGGAAAACGTAACACATGGGTTCTCACTTGATTGCTATCCATTGAACCCCAATAGAGAGTGGGAGTGCAAGTATGCATGGACATTAGGTCAGGACAGGATGGCCTGCATATGATGCATTCCATGATGGATTTGCCTGCCAACACTCAACTTCTAGGCTCCTACATGAGAAATGGTCACTAGAGTGAAATACAGGCTGCCCATGAAAGTATACCCCAGCAAAATTCAGCACCTTCAAATAGAGATAAATGGATTTGATCTCATAGCCATTACAGAGACATGTTTCTACGGTGACCAAGGTTGGGAACTAAATATTCCAGGGTACTTGATGTTTTGAAAAGACAGGCAGAATGGAAAGGAGGGGGTGTAGCCTGATAATAAAGGATGACATAAGGACAGTGGTGAGAAAGGATCTTGCCTTGGAAGATCAGGAAGTAGAATCAGTATGGAAATAAGAAATAACAAGGGGCAGAAAACACTGGTGGGAGTAGTTTATAGGCCCCCAAATAATAGCTATACCATTGGACATAATATCAATCAAGAAATAATAGGAGCTTGTAACAAAGGTAATGCAATAATCGTGGGGGACTTCAATCTTCATATAGACTGGACAAATCAAATTGGCAAAGGTCGTCTTGAGGACGAGTTCATGGAATGCATTTGAGACAGTTCCCTAGAACAATACATCATGGAACCAACCAGGGAACAGGCTATTTTAGATCTTGTATTGTGTAATGAGACAGGGTTAATTAGTAATCTCACAGTAAAGGATCCTCTGGGGAAGAGTGATCATAATAATATGTTGGAATTTCACATTGAGTTGGAGAGTGACGTACTTAAGTCAGAAACTAGAGTCTTAAACTTAAGGGGTGAGTTGGCTAAGGTAGATTGGGACATTAGATTAAAGGGTATGATAGTAGATAAGCAATGGCAAACATTTAAAGAAATATTTCAATATTCTCAATGAACATACATTCCGTTGAGAAATAAAAACTCCATGGGAAAAGTAATTCATCCTTTTTATTCGTTGATGGGATGTGGGCATCGCTGGCAAGGCCAGCATTTATTGCCCATCCCTAATTGCCCTTGAGAAGGTGGTGGTGAGCCGCCTTCTTGAACCGCTGCAGTTCGTGTGGTGAAGGTTCTCCCACAGTGCTGTTAGGAAGGGAGTTCCAGGATTTTGACCCAGCGACAATGAAGGAACGGCGGTGATACATTTCCAAGTCAGGATGATGTGTGACTTGGAGGGGAACGTGCAGGTGGTGTTGTTCCCATGTGCCTGCTGCTTTTGTCCTTCGAGGTGGTAGAGGTCACGGGTTTGGGAGGTGCTGTCGAAGAAGCCTTGGCGAGTTGCTGCAATGCATCCTGTGGATGGTACACACTGCAGCTACTGTGCGCCGGTGGTGAAGGGAGTGAATGTTTCGGGTGGTGGATGGGATGCCAATCAAGTGGGCTGCTTTGTCCTGGACGGTGTCTAGCTTCTTGAGTGTTGTTGGAGCTGCACTCATCCAGGCAAGTGGAGAGTATTCCATCACACTCCTGAATTGTGCCTTGTAGATGGTGGAAAGGCTTTGGGGAGTCAGGAGGTGAGTCACTCGCCACAGAATACCCAGCCTCTAACCTGCTCTTGTAGCCACAGTATTTATATGGCTGGTCCAGTTAAATTTCTGGTCAATGGTGACCCCCAGGATGTTGATGGTGGGGTATTCGGCGATGGTAATGCCGTTGAATGTCAAGTGGAGGTGGTTAGACTCTCTCTTGTTGGAGATGGTCATTGCCTGGCACTTGTCTGGCGCAAATGTTACTTGCCACTTATGAGCCCAAGCCTGGATGTTGTCCAGGTCTTGCTGCATGCGGGCTTGGACTGCTTCATTATTTGAGGGATTGCGAATGGAACTGAACACTGTGCAATCATCAGTGAACATCCCCATTTCTGACCTTATGATGGAGGGAAGGTCATTGATGAAGCAGCTGAAGATGGTTGGGCCTCGGACACTGCCCTGGGGAACTCCTGCAGCAATGTCCTGGACTGAGATGATTGGCCTCCAACAACCACTACCATCTTCCTTTGTGCTAGGTATGGCTCCAGCCATTGGAGAGTTTTCCACCTGATTCCCATTGACTTCAATTTTACGAGGGCTCCTTGGTGCCACACTCGGTCAAATGCTGCCTTGATGTCAAGGGCAGTCACTCTCGCCTCACCTCTGGAATTCAGCTCTTTTGTCCATGTTTGGACCAAGGCTGTAATGAGGTCTGGAGCCGAGTGGTCCTGGTGGAACCCAAACTGAGCATCGGTGAGCAGGTCATTGGTGAGTAAGTGCTGCTTGATAGCACTGTCGACGACACCTTCCATCACTTTGATTGCTGATGATTGAGAGTAGACTGATGGGGCGGTAATTGGCTGGATTGGATTTGGATTTTTGTGGACAGGACATACCTGGGCAATTTTCCACATTGTCGGGTAGATGCCAGTGTTGTAGCTGTACTGGAACAGCTTGGCTAGAGGCGCGGCTAGTTCTGGAGCACAAGTCTTCAGCACTACAACCGGGATGCTGTCGGGGCCCATTGCTTTTGCTGTATCTGGTGCATTCAGCCGTTTCTTGATATCACGTGGAGTGAATCGAATTGGCTGAAGACTGGCTTTTGTGATGGTGGGGATGTCGGGAGGAGGCCGAGATGGATCATCCACTCGGCACTTCTGGCCGAAGATGGTTGCAAACGCTTCAGCCTTGTCTTTTGCACTCACGTGCTGGACTCCGCCATCATTGAGGATGGGGATGTTTACAAAGCCTCCTCCTCCCGGTAGTTGTTTGATTGTCCACCACCATTCACGACTGGATGTGGCAGGACTGCAGAGCTTTGATCTGATCCGTTGGTTGTGGAATCGCTTAGCTCTGTCTATAGCATCCGTGGCTAACTAAAGAAGTTAAGAATAGTATTAGATTAAAAGAAGAGGCCTATAACATTGCCAAGAAGAGTAGTAAGCCTGAGGATTGGGAGAGAGATTTAGAAACCAGCAAAGGATGACCAAAAAATTGATAAAAAGGGAGAAAGTAGAATATGAAAGTAAACTATCAAAAAATGTAGAAGCTCTTTCAGTCCTTTTTTATTAGTGTGTAAAAAGGAAAAGAGTTGCAAAAGTAAACGTTGGTCCCTTTGAGGCTAAGACAGGAGAAATTATAATGGGGAATAAGGAAATGGCAGAAACGTTGAACACATATTTTGTATCTGTCTTCACAGTAGAAGACACCAAAAGTATACCAGAAATATTGGGGAACCAAGGGGCTAACGAGAATGAGGAACTTAAAGTAATTAATATCAATGGAGAAAAAGTACTGAAGAAACTAATGGGACTAAAAGCCAATAAATCCTCTGGACCTGATGGCCTATATCCTAGGGTTCTAAAAGATGTGGCTGCAGAGATAGTGGATGCATTGGTTGTGATCTTCCAAAATTCCCTAGATTCCAGAACGGTCCCAGCAGATTGAAAGGCAGCAAATGAAACCCTGCTATTCAAGAAAAGAGGGAGAGAGAAAACAGGGAACGACAGGCCAGTTAGCCTGACATCAGTCGTCTGGAAAATGCTGGAATTCATTGTTAAAGAAGTGGTAACAGGGCACTTAGTAAATCATAATGATTAGGCAAAGTCAACATGGTTTTATGAAAGGGATACGGTATTAGACAAATTTATTAGTTTTTTGAGGATGTAACTAGCAGGATAGATAAGGGGGAACCAGTGGATGTAGTATATTTGATTTTCAAAAGGCATTTGATAAGGTGCCACATTAAAGGTTGTTACGCAAGATAAGGGCTCATGTGGTTGGGGGTTACATATAGCATGGATAAAGGATTGGTTAATGGACAGAAAAAGAGAGTAGGGATAAACTGGTCATTTTCAGGTTGTCAGACTGTTACTAGTGGGGTGCCACAAGGATTGCTGCTTGGGCCTCAGCTATTTACAATCTATATTAATGACTTAGATGAAGGGACCGAGTGTAATGTATTCAAATTTTCTGACAATACAAAGCTAGGTGGGAAAGTAAGCTGTGAGGAGGACACACAGAGTTTGCAAAGGGATATCGACAGGTTAAGTGAGTGGACAAGAAGGTGGCAGATGGAGTATAATGTGGGGAAATGTGAGGTTATTCATTTTGGTAGGAAGAATAGAAAAACGGAATATTTTTTAAATGGTGAGAAACTATTAAATGTTGGTGTCCAGAGAGATCTGGGTGTCCTTTCACAAGAAACACAAAAAGTTAGCTTGCAGGTACAGCAAGGAATTGGGACGGCAAATGGCATGTTGTTCTTTATTGCAAGGGGGTTGAAGGCACAAGAGTAAGGAAGTCTTACTACAATTGTACAGGGCTTTGGTGAGACCGCACCTGGAGTACTGCTTTGGTCTCCTTATCTAAGGAAGCATATACTTGCCTTAGAGGCAGTGCAGTGGAGGTTCACTAGATAAATTCCTGGGATGAGAGGGTTGTCCTGTGAGGAGAGGTTGAGTAGAATGGGTCTACACACTCTGGAGTTCAGAAGATTGAGAGGTGATCTCATTGAAACGTATAATATTCTGAGGGGGCTTGACAGAGTAGATGCTGAGAGGTTGTTTCCCCTGGCTGAAGAGTCTAGAACTAGAGGGCATAGTCACAGGATAAGGGGTTGACCATTTAAGACTGATATGAGGAGGCATTTCTTCACTGAGGGTTGTGAATCTTTGCAATTCTCTACCCCAGAGGGCTGTGGTTGCTGTGTCGTTGAGTATATTCAAGGCTGAGGTAAATTTTTGGACTCTAGGGAAATCAAGGGATATGGGGTGAAGCGGGGAAGTGGAGTTGAGGTGGAAGATCAGCCATGATCTTATTGAATGGCGGAGCAGGCTCAAGGGGCCATATGGCCTATGCCTGCTCCTATTTCTTATGTTCAGGGTAGTAGAGGAAAAAAAGGAGAGAAATAGGGAGATGAAAGTGTTGATAATAGATAAGGAGCTATAAAAAAGCAAGTTCTTTATCATGTCCTCGTTGGCTTCCCGGGCACCTTACAACAATGGATTACTTTTGAAATGTGGTCAGTGTTGTTAAGCGGTTTTTATAATTGCTCAGAAACTATTAATAATGGTGATTGGTTTGATGTTATTTGAAAAAGATGGCTTAATGTTCAAGCCATTATAAATGTGGCAATATTTGTGATAATCAGATGACTAAAATGTATTTACTAAATTCCTTTTTATTTTTTAGACCAGTGGAAACCTCTTGTTGAGTCAGGTATGGTATTCTCTTTTACATAAACTGTTATATATTAATTAACAGATTTCCCATGGTATTGCTCATTGTTTTTCAGAACTGTTATAAGAATAGGGGTGTTAAGCCAAATAGTATTACTAGGAACATTGACTTATTGGCATTGAGGGTATCACTGGATTTGGGGGGGGGCGCGTGCACTGAGAAGAGGGCCTGGGGTAGCACTGGGATGCAGTCTCAGGATCTAGCAGTACTTTGAAGGGGTCCCACAGAGTGTTCTGAGAACATAGTGACAGGTCCTGGTACGTAGGATTTGGGAGCAGGGTCCTGGGATTTGGGAGAATTGGGGAGGCAAGTCTGTGTCTGGGGGCATTTGGGCATTCTTTGCATCAAGGAGTACTGGGCTTGCAGTCTAGATCTGTGAACACTGAGAGGGTGTCCCAGGATCATAGAGTGGGAGGGAGAAGAGAAGTTGCAGAAAGGGGACCATGGCATCCAGCAAGACTGAGGAGGAGGTTACAGAGCGTTGTGAGTAGTCAGCATCTGGTAGTATTGGGGATTGCTAGGATCTGACAGTATTGGAGGAATCAGGGTCTATGAGCCTTATGTGGAAGGGGGCGTCGGAGAATGGTGCCCACATTGCCTCCACCCACCATGTACCCACCTATCGACCTTTCCTTATCTGTTCACAACCTTGTTGCACCCTCATAGCCCCCTCCCCAGTGATTTCCTCATCATCAGTGGTTCCTTGGCATCCAATTTGACCCTGAGATGAGCTTCCGACCACACATCCGCTCCATCACCACAACTGCCTACTTGCACCTCTGTAACATCGCCCATCTCCGCCCCTGCCTCAGCTCATCTGTTGCTGAAACCCTCATCCATGCCTTTGTTACATCCAGACTGGACTATTCCAATGCTCTTCTGGCTGGCCTCCCATCTTCCATAAACTGAATCTCATCCAAAACTCTGCTGCCCGTATCGTAACTCGCACCAAGTCCCATTCACCCATCACCCCTGTGGTTGCTGACCTACATTGGCTCCCAGTCTGGGAACACCTCGACTTTAAAATTCTCATCCTTGTTTTCAAATCCCTCCGTGGCCTCGCCCCTCCCTATCTCTGTAACCTCCTCCAGTCATTCAACCCTCCGAGATCTCTGCGCTCCTTCAGTTCTTGCCTCTTGTGCATCCCCGATTTTAATTAGTCCACCATTGGCGGCCGCGCCCTCAGCTGCATAGGCGCTAAGCTCTGGAATTCCCTCCCTAAACCTCTCCACCTCTCTCTTCTCTTTTAAGATGCTCCTAAAAATCTACCTCTTTGTGTCGTAATAGCTCCTTATGTGGCTCGATGTGAAATTTTGTCTGATTACGCTCCTGTGAAGCACCTTGGGACGTTTTACTACGTTAAAGGCGCGATATAAATGCAAGTTGTTGTTGTTTGTTCTTGACTTTACATATCTGCCTTAAAGCATTTAAAGGCAAATTTTCTGCTTCATGTCCAGCAGGGAACCCCACTTCGAAATAGGGCTACAATATTGTTGTGTTGAATCTCCAACTCATCTGCCCTTCGAGCATGGCTCCCACTAGAAGCGTGGGATTGGTGAATTTACCCTGTAGTGTAATGCTGGTTAGGCAGATTTCCTGTGGGTATTTATTGTTTGACACGTCTGCTTCCAGATTCTCTGGATGGTGGACACTGCACTGACTCTACCTGCCATCTCAGGCATTTCTTAATACAGGTGGGCATCCTGGCTTATCAAAGAGAGCAACACCTCCTTTGCTGCAGTTCCTAAAATAGGATATCCAAAGGAGCAGTAGAAAATGGAGCAGACCTGCTCCTTGCTTCATCCATACTTCAAGAGCTGCAGTTGTGCAACTATTTCCTGCGGGCCCCCCACCCCGGTCAGCAAGTTTCCAGTGCCAGGTCCAATCTGGGCTGGAGGCTTACACTGCACAACTATTCAGGCCGATCTCAGGAATCCTTTAAGATTGAATCAGCTGAATTCCGACGTGTGAACCGTTTGCCATTCCAAGGTCGTGGGGCTGTATTTTTCATAGTTTAGCTCTCCTGTCATTCTAAAGCAGTATGGCCCAGATTCTCATCTTCAGAACTTTGCCTGCTGGATGCACCAATTAGTAAATTTGGGCACGAACTGCCCACGATTTTCAGCCTATTGAATTCAACAGATGGAAAATTGTGGGCACTGAATTTGTGATAGGCGCTTCTGTCAGGCAAAGCTCTTCTGCCTGGTCCCTGATGATAAAAATTTGGGCCTTATGGAAAACTTAGCTTCCAATTTGCAATGAGGAATTGCAATTCACCACAAGAGGTCCATTAGGAGGTATCTATTACATTTAAAAATGCCTGTAAAACTCTTCTGTGGAATTATTTACACATTAAATCACTGAGAGAGACTTCTCCAATCTTATTTGTTGTTTCTGTTTTCAGAGTGGAAGAGAATTTGTAAAGGTAAGATCTTATTATTATAATAATAAGAAAGAATGAATAAACTCAAAAGCTGATGAACAGCTTCAAAAAAGCTGACAACTCAAAAAATAAACCATACAACTGAAAAATAGCCTTCCAATAAAGGCCTATGACCAAGACCACTGCTTCAGTACAACCAAATAAGTTAAATTCCTTTTTATTACAATGGATTTCAGGATTTTTAATTGGCGTTTTGGGATCAAATTCCGCATTTCAGTTTGTTTTTCTGTGGAAAAACAATTCAATCCCGCATGACATATAAAAAGAATTAGTTACAATGGGACAGCAGTAGGACATGAACTTGTTTTGACTGAAGCGGCTGCTGTACCCAATATTCCATCAATTGTAATTTAGAGGAAAAACCTGAAGTATATAAAAGTGTTATTTTTGCTGTGGTGGATTTCGAAACTTTTGAACAGGGAAGTAATATGATGGTACAAAATTTATGTTCTAGTAGGGTCTGGGGGCATGTCCCCCAGGAAATTTGTTTTTTAACACCATTTTGCTGCATTTGCCAACATTTTGAAGCATATTGTGATTCTTTGCCTTTCTCTGTTCTTCTGCAGTGCTTTCTCTTTTCCATATCAATTTCTGATATGCCCAATCGTGCACCTTTACCACCTTCCATACCTGTTTGTTTCCATAGTTCTGTTCTTTTGATCCATGAGCAATGCCTTGGGACTTGAACTAGTTAAATTAGAAAATTCAATACAATCCAAAATGGGTGTGTCTGAGGTGAAACAAATAAATGTGCAAAATAAAATGTTATATGGGGCTCGATTTTAGGGTCGGGTTACCTGCGGGGGGGCCCCGAAAATCCCGATCTCCGATCACGTGACCGGATTCGGACGAAATCCCGGCCACTTCCGGGTACCGCGCTGACGTGCGGGGCTGCGCGCGCAAGCCCCGCTGGTGGGAATCCCGCAGGCAATTAAAGCCAGCGGGGTTCCACTTGAGAGCACTTAACTTGCTCGTTGTGGTCAGTTAATGAGCTGAAGCAGCTGTCAAAAGAGGAAGTGTGGGATTTTACGTTCAAAGCAGTCAGTTTCCCACACTGGGGGAAACAGGACCCTTCAAACCAGGCGTGTTGCAGCCAGCAGCCTGTGGCAGGTGCCAAGGTGCGCTCCACGGGGGAGCGCCCTCACCCACGCAGGAGGCCACCGCATCACATAGGGCAACCCCTGCCCCCCACCACCCCCCGGCCAAGCCAGAGGACAGACCGACACGAAACCGCAGCCCCAGTCCGAGGACCCACACACCTACCCTGCACAACCCCTCAGACCAACACCTGCCAGTTGGGTGGTGTGTGGACGCCCTCGGAGGACGAAGAGCATGACCACCACCAGCAGCCTCGCAGTCCACGCCGTCCGCCGCAGAGACGTGGATCCCCCCAACACGGTGTGGTTGCACGCCCACCTGCACAGCAGGAGGGAGGGCTACCGCAGAGAGAGACGCGTCGCAGAGGGCACTACCCTCGCCACAGGGTCCACAGACCGAGGCGCAGCTCCCCGGACCTCTCCGAGCAGCAGTGCACAAGGAGGCGCAGATTCGCTCGACATGTAGTCGTGGAGATCTGCAGCCTCTTTCATGCCGAGCTGCTCCTGGCTGGCCCCAGCACCAACTGCTTACCTGTCGCTGGCAAAGTCACCACTGTCCTCCACACCTTCTCCTCCGCATCCTTCCAGGGTGCAGCCGGCAACACCGCCGATGTCTCTCAGTTGTCTGCGCGGACGAGCCCTGCAAATACACCTGCACCTACTCTGCAGTAACACGATGGGTGGCATCAGTGGTGGGTCCTCATAGTGATACCCAGGAGCGGGCATTATTGGACACAATGGACAGGATTCGCGGAGACATGGCAGTGGTGGTGTCAATATAATGTGTGCTGTTTGTGGCTCTGAAATTCAATATGGGTAACACCCATGACAAACCCTCAGACACCCTTGTGCACCCCCTTCATGCTGACGAGACGTTTGCCTTACCCTGCCTACTGCACATATGTGATGCATGCCCTGTGGCTGCAGCACAGGTGGTGGCAGGTTGAGTGAGGCTGGCCGTGAGGGAGATGCACGAGAGGGTGAGTATGGGATGGAGCCATGAGATTGTATGAGGATTGGGTCGCGTGTTAGTGGCAGGATGAGTACTGGCGAGGTGAGTAGGTGGAGGTAAGATGAGGATGGGGTGTGAGTGGGCATTAAGGGTGATGTGACAGAATAGTGTTGGCGGTGCCGAAGGAGATTTGGGGTGGGGGCAGTGTTGTGGCAGACGGAGTGTAGGGGAAAGACTTCGTGTTCTCACTGTGGCTGACCTACTGCGGTCATTGCAGCGCCTCCTGCACTGTATGCAGGTGGGCGATATGTTGGTGGCGCAGGTGACCCCCTCTGCCACCTCGAGCCAGGCCTTCTTGGTGGCAGAGGCAGGCCGCTTCCTCCCGCCCGCCGGGGGGAAGATCTGTGTCCTCCCCCTCCTCCTCACCCCATCTGATGATACCTGGGGTGAGGCATCATTAAACTGGGAGCAGCCTTCCCCCTGGGCTGCTCCATGCTGCAATTTGTCCCATTGGTTGCAGCATCTGTCAGTGGAGGACTGCCCCTTTAACCAGAGAGCCTCCAGCTGACAGATCGTACTGCGCATGCGCAGCCCGCCCGACGCGCAGGCCAGCGCCGTGGACCCCGGAGGAGCAGGTAATTGGATCCTATTAGTGGATTGCCTGCTACGATCGCGTGGGCAACCCACTAATTTCGCCGTTCGCGTTTTCGACGCTCCCGGAGGACCACCCGCTGGGAACCCGCAGGCCTGCTAAATTCGAGCCCCATGGTGTCAAGAGAAAATTGTCATTGCACAAGCTATATTCTGTAACCATTAAATTAATCTGTGGTTTGACTAGGTTTCAAATCAAATAACGTGGGAGAGTTTACAGAGTGCTGTTAACATTTTACTGAGGCTGAGGGCCATATTTATTGAGCTTTCATCTTCAAAATAAAACTCAATTTTATTTTCATTACTGAATATCTCCACTTTCAATCTATGTCTTTTTGCTTTTTTGCAACCACATATTTTTAAAAAATTCATTTTCTGTCACTTGTCTTTTGCTTCTATCACTGTATACACCATGTCTAAATACTCATTCACCAAGATATTTTATTTGAACTTTAGGGATCAGGGCTGATAATTTAATCCTTTGCCATGGTGGAATAGAAAGGATGCATTGATATATTCTCAGCTCATAATAAAACCTGTTTCATATAACAATAATATATTTATACATTTAATATTTGAAATTACATTTGGAATTACATAGAATGTACAGCACAGAGACGGGCCATTCGGCTCAACAGGTCCATGCCAGTGTTTATGCTGTACACTAGCCTCCTCCCACCCTTCTTCATCTAACCCCGTCAACATATCATTGTATGGTACAGCAAAGGAGAAGGCTGTTTGGCCCATCATACCTTTGCTGGCTCTTTGAAAGGGCTATCCAATTAGTCCCATTAACTAACCTGCTCTTTCTCCACAGCCCTGTAAAATTTTCCCTTCAAATATTTATCCAATTCCCTTTTGAAAGTTACTATTGAATCTGCTTCCACCACCCTGTTCAGGCAGCGCATTCCAGATCATCACAACTCCCTGCGTAAAACATGTTTCCTCATCTCACCTCTGGCTCTTTTGCTGATCACCTTAAATCTGTGTCCTCTGGTTACCGACCCTTCTGCCACTGGAAACAATTTCTCCTTATTTACGCTCAAAACCGTTCATAATTTTGAACACCTCTATCAAATCTCCCCTTAACCTTCTCTGTTCTAAGGAGAACAACCCCAGCTTCTCCAGTCTCTCCACATAACTGAAGTCCCTCATCCCTGGTACCATTCTGGTAAATCTCTTCTGCACCCTCTCTAAGGCCTTGACATCCTTCCTAAAGTGTGGTGCCCAGAATTGCATACAATACTCCAGCTGAGGCCTAATCAGTGTTTTATAAAGGGTTACCATAACTTCCTTGCTTTTGTACTCTATGCCTCTGTTAATAAAGCCCAGTATCCCATATGCTTTTTTAACAGCCTTCTGCCCGGCTACCTTCAAAGACTTGTGTACATACACCCCCAGGTCTCCTTGTTCATGCACTCCCTTTATTGTACCATTTAGTCTATATTGCCTCTTCTCGTTCATCCTACCAAAATGTATTACTTCACACTTCTCGGTGTTAAATTTTATCAGCCATGTGTCTGCCTATTTTTACAGTCTGCCTATGTCCTCCTGAAGTCTGTTACTATCCTCCATGTTTCCGAGTTTCGTGTCATCTGCAAACTTTAAAATTATACCCTCTATATCCAAGACCAGGTCACTAATATAAATCAAAAAGAGCTGTGGTCCTGGAATCCAAGAGCATTTAGATCAAATCATAGTTCTCAAATATTTTTAATAAGCAGGATCTCAAAGATAGTAATCTCCAGATTACTCCCGGTGCCTTGCGCTAGTCATTGTAGAAATAGGAGGGTAGAGCAGATGAATACCTGGCTGGAGAGATGGTGCAAGAAGGAGGGCTTTAGATTCCTGGGGCATTGGAACCAGTTCTGGGGGAAGTGGGTCCTGTACAGGCTGGACGATTGTACCCCAACAGAGCTGGAACCAATGTCCTCACAGGGAGATTCAGAAGTGCTGTGGGGGAGGGTTTAAACTAATTTGGCAGCGGGATGGGCACCAGGATGGAGCATTGGAAAGGAGAAACAAGGTGCACAAAGGATTGGGAGAGAAAGATAGCACTAGAGCAAGAAATAGTACGGTAGTCGGTGGGATCAGACTAAGAGAGAATACAAGAAAGTATGACCTGGGTTTACAGTGCATGTGTGTAAACACACGAAGCATGGTAAATAAGGTTGGTGAGCTCCAGGCGCAATTAGCCACATGGGAATATGATGATGTGGTGATAACGGAGACCCGGCTCAAAAAAGGGCAGGGTTGGGTACTAAATATTCCTGGATACAAGGTGTTCAGGAAAGATAGGGAAGGAAAGAAAGGGGTGGGGCGGGTGGTGACAGTGTTGATTAAGGAGAATATTGCAGTGCTGGACAGAGAGGACCTTCTGGAAGGGTCAAGGACAGAATCTATTTGGTTAGAGTTAAACAGTAGAGGTGCCATTACACTACTGGGTGTATTCTATAGGCCACCAACTGGTGGGAAGGATACAGAGGAGCAAATTAGAGAGGTGCAAGAGCCATCGAGTAGTGATAATGGGGAACTTCAACTATCCTAATATAGACTGGGATAGTAATAGTATAAAGGGCAAAGAGGGGGAGGAATTTTTGAAGTGTGTTCAAGAGAACTTTCTTGACCAGTACGTTTCCAGCCCAATGAGGAAGAAGGCGATGCTGGATCTGGTTCTGGGGAATGAGGTGGGTCAAGTGGAGCAAGTGTCAGTGGGGGAACATGTAGGGAACAGTGATCATAGTATCATAAGGTTTAGATTAGCTATGCAAAAGGACAAGGAGCACTCCAGAGTAAAAATGCTCAATTGGAGGAGGGACAATTTCAGTGTGATGAGAACGGATCTGGCCCAGGTAAATTGGAATCAAAGATTTGCAGGCAAAACTGTAATTGAACAATGGGCAGCCTTTAAGAAGAGATGGTTCGGGTACAGTCTCGGTACATTCCCATGAGGGGGAAAGATAGGGCAACTAAAGCTGGAGCTCCCTGGATGTTGAAAGAGATAGAGGGGGTGATTTTAAACCCTAAGAACGGGTTGGGGGCAGGTGGGAGTTGAAAGTAGTTTTTTGGGTCGCGACCGCAACCCGGCTTTATTTCCGGGTTTAACGTCAGCGTGTAAAAGTCCAGACTTCCCACTTGGAATGCAAAGTCCGAAAATTTTGCATTTGTGACCCAAAAAAACAACTACTTTCAACTCCCACCCGCCCGTTCTTGGGGTTTAAAATCACCCCCGAGAGTAAGATGAAGCAGAAAAAGGGGGCGTATGACAGATGTCAGGTTGATAACACAAATGAGAACCAGGCTGAATGTAAAAAGTTTAGAGGGAAAGTGAAAAAAGAAATAAGAGGGGCAAAGAGAGAGTATGAGAATAGATTGGCAGCTAACATAAAAAGGAATCCAAAAGTCTTTTATAGGCATATAAACAGTAGACGGGTAGTAAGAGGAGGGGTGGGACCGATTAGGGACCAAAAGAGATCTACACATGGAGGCAGAGGGCATGGCTGAGGTTCTAAATGAGTACTTTGCATCTGTCTTTACCAAGGAAGAAGATGCTGCCAAAGTCACAGTAAATGAAGAAGTAGTTGGGATACTGGATGGGCCAAAAATTGATAGAGGAGGTGCTAGAAAGGCTGGCTGTACTTAAAGTAGATAAGTCACCTGGTCTGGATGGGATGCATCCTAGGTTGCTGAGGGAAGTAAGGGTGGAAATTGTGGAGGTACTGGCCATAATCTTCCAATCATCCTTAGGTATGGGGGTGGTGCCAGAGGATTGGAGAATTGCAATTATTACACCCTTGTTCAAAAAAGGGTGTAAGGATAAACCCAGCAACTACAGGCCAGTCAGTTTAACCTCGTTGGTGGGGAAACTTTTGGAAATGATAATCCGGGACAAAATTAACAGTCACTTGGACAAGTGTGGATTAATTGAGGAAAGCCAGCACGGATTTGTTAAAGGCAAATCATGTTTAACTAACTGAGTTTTTTGATGAGGCAACAGAAAGGACTGATGAGGGCAATGCAGTTGATGTGGTGTATATGGACTTCCAAAAGGCGTTTGATAAAGTGCCACATAATAGGCTTGTCATCAAAGTTGAAGCCCATGGAATAAAAGGGGCAGTGGAAGTAATTGGCTAAGTGACAGGAAACAGATAGTACTGGTGAATGGTTGTTTTTTTGGACTGAAGGGAGGTGTACAGTGATGTTCCCCAGGGGTTGGTGCTGGGACCACTGCTTTTCTTGATATATATTAATGACTTGGACTTGGGTGTACAGGGCACAATTTCAAAATCTGCATATGACACAAAACTTAGAAGGGTAGTAAACAGTGAGGAGAATAGTGATAGACTTCAAAAGGACATAGACAGGCTGGTGGAATGTTCGGACACGTGGCAGATGAAATTTAATGCAGAGAAGTGCAAAGTGATACATTTTGGTAGGCAGAATGAGGAGAGGCAATATAAACTAAAGGGTACAATTCTAAAAGAGGTGCAGGAACAGAGGTCTGAGGGTATATATGCACAAATTGTTGAAGGTGGCGGGGCAGGTTGAGAAAGCGGTTTAAAAAGCATACAGGATCCTGGGCTTTATAAATAGAGGCATAGAGTACAAAAGCAAGGAAGTTATGATGAACCTTTATAAAACACTGGTTTGGCCACAACTGTAGTATTGTGTCCAGTTCTGGGCACTGCACTTTAGGAAAGAAGTGAAGGCCTTAGAGAGGGTGCATTAAAAATTTGCTGGAATGATTCCAGGGATGAGGGACTTCAGTTACCTGGATAGAATGGAGAAGCTGGGGTTGTTCCCCTTAGAGCGGAGAAGGTTGAAAGGAGATTTGATAGAAGTGTTCAAAATCATGAAGGGTCTAGACAGAGTAGATAGAGAGAAACTGGTCAAGAACCAGAGGACATAGATTTAAGGTGATTGGCAAAAGAACCAATGGTGACATGAGGAAAAACCTTTTTACACAACAAATGGTTATGATCTGGACTGCACGTCCTGAGTGGGTGGTGGAGGCAGATTCAGTCGTGGCCTTCAAAAGGGAACTGGATAAGTACTTGAAGAGAAAAAATTTGCACGGCTACGGGGAAAGGGTGGGGGAGTGGGACTAGCTGGATTGCTCTTGCGGAGAGTATGCACGGGCTCGATGGGCTGAATGGCCTCCTTCCGTGCTATAAACATTCCATGATTTTTGAAGATGGGGAACCCAGCCCCCATTACCAGTACTTAAAACATGAGTAATATTGTAGGTGAAATACCATATGTGATACTCCAATTTACATCCAGAAACTTTTGACACTTTTTTCTGCCTGAGAGGAGAGGGAGTGGGGAAATGCTTGTCTCTGATGTTTTAGTACCTATTCTGGACAGGCCATTATCTCTCCCTTGTAACTGAGTAAATTGGAACATTCAGTAACAACTATCACAAAACAGTACTGATGACTGTGAAAATATGTGATGTAGCAGATGTTGTGTATGTTGCAGAACAGACTTTTGACTGCTCTTCAGTGTTATACTAATTCTTTACCGTTTTATTAGTTTGGGGGAGGGGAATTGTAGCACAGAATGGAATTTCAGTAATTGCCTGGCTAGTAGCCACTTGAATTTGAATTTGGTGATTGAAAACAAACAGTGTCAGTACACTTTATTTGTCCCACTTGTTAATATTACTTCAAAGGGGGATCTGTCGCCTCTCTTTCAGTTCACCATCTCCCTCGACCCCTCCACTGTCTCTAATTTGTCACATTTCTTGTCCGACATCCAGTACTGGATGAGCAAAAATTTTTTCCACTAAATATTGGGAAGACCGAAGCTATTGTCTTTGGTCCCCGCCACAAACTCTGTTCCCTAGCCACTGACTCCATCCCTCTCCCTGGCCACTGTCTGAGGCTGAACCAGACCGTTTGCAACCTTGGCATCCTTTACCGAGATAAGCTTCCGACCACATATCTGCTCCATCACCACGAGCCTACTTTCATGTCCGTAACATCACCCGTCTCTGCCCTTGCCTCAGCTCAATCTGCTGCTGAACCCTCATCCATGCCTTTGTTACTTCTAGACTGGATTATTCCAATGCTCTCCTGGTCGGCCTCCCATTTTCCAACCTCCATAAACTTAAGCTCATCCAAAACTCTGCTGCCTGTATCCTAACTCGCAACAAGTCCCGTTCTCCCATCATCTCTATGCTCACTGACCTACATTGGCTCCCAGTCCGGCAATGCCCCAATTTTAAAATTCTCATCCTTGTTTTCAAATCCCTCCATGGCCTCACCTCTCCCTATCTTTGTAACCTCCTCCAGCTTACAACCCTCCGAGATCTCTGCGCTCTTCCAATTCTTGCCTCTTGCGCATCCCCGATTTTAATCGCTCCACCATTGGCGGCCGTGCCTTCAGCCGCCTAGGTCCTAAACTCTGGAATTCCCTCCCGAAACCTGTCCGCCTCTGTACCTCTCTCTGCTCCTTTTAAGGTGCTCCTTAAAACCTACCTCTTTGACCAAGCTTTTGGTCACCTGTCCTACTACCTCCTTATTTAGCTCGGTGTCACATTTTGTTTGATAACGCTCCTGTGAAGCACCTTGGGATGTTTTACTACATTAAAGGTGCTATATAAATGCAAGTTGTTGTGTTGACTGTTTAATGAGTGTTAATTGACAGAAGCACTCAAGGGGTGATTTTAAACTCCAAGAACAGGTGGGTTGGGGGCAGGTGGGAGTTAAAAATAGTTTGTTTTTTTGGATCGCAACCGCAAAATTTTCGGACTTTGCATTCCCAGTGGGAAGCCTGGACTTTTACGTGCCAACGTTAAACCCGGAAATAAAGCCGGGTTGCGGTCGCAACCCAAAAACCAACAATTTTCAACTCCTACCCGCTCCCAACCCATCCTTTCTTGGGGTTTAAAATCACCCCTTAATGTTGATTACTTGGCTATGAGAAGGAGCTGGAGCTAAAAGCTTGCGACTGTCCCATTAGGGAGTCCTGCAAGCAAATCTCCCTCAGTTTTCTTTCTGAAAGGGATGACTGGCTGGATCCAGATTTCCAGAAAAAAACAGCCTGATGCTTTTGAAACCTTCTATGAATGGCAGCTGGATTTAATTGTGAAACTTGATATTCGATATTAGATTCAAAAGTAGAGAGCAGGTATAATTGTTGCCCCAAATCTATTTTTCCTTCAGTGGATTTGTTTCACCAGGCTGTTGACAAGCTGGGATCAGCAGGAACACAGTTTCACTTATAAGCTTCACAGGTGCTTATTACAGGTGCTAGTCCAAGTTATTTGTCATTAGGGAGAACCTTAGTCTTTGAGATCTTTTAATTGCTTTGGAAAAAGGACTGTAAATTGAACTAAAAGTCTGTAATCCAGTGAAATCTCCTGTTTGTTCTTGCTTCTGCTAATTTCACTCCTGAGATTCATAGTCTGTCAGTGTTATTAATTCATCAGACAGAGATTAGAAAAGTACAGGCCTACCAGTAGCAAAATGGGTTTACTGTTTACCCCAGATATGCCAGCTCAAAAATTACTTCACACACAAGGTCATGTTTTGACATATAGGAAACATAGGCTTGCATGTGGAAGCAGTCCTTTCTATGGGGCATGAGCAAAACGATCCAGAGAGGGTCTAGAAACATAGAAAATAGGAGCAAGGTTAGGTCCTTCGGCCCTTCGGGCCTGCTCCGCCATTCAAAATGATCATGGCTGATCATCGAACTCAGTACCCTGTTCCTGCTTTTCCCCCATATGCCTTGATCCCTTTAGCATTAAATAATATATCTATCTCCTTCTTGAATACATCTAATGACTTGGCCTCCACTGCCTTCTGTGGTAGAGAATTCCACAGGTTCATCATCCTCTGAGTGAAGAAATTTCTTCTCATCTCGGTTCGAAATGGCACACCCCGTATCCTGAGACTGTGACCCCTGGTTCTGGACTCCCCAGCCATCGGGAACATCCTCCCTCCATCTAGTCTGTCAAGTCCTGTTAGAATTTTATATGTTTCGATGAGATCACCTCTGTGAATAGCTGGGGCCCAAGCACTGATCCCTGCGGTACCCCACTAGTCACTGCCTGCCACCCGGAAAAAGACCCGTTTATTCCTACTCTCTGTTTCCTGTCTGTCAACCAATTCTCAGTCCATGCCAGTATATTCCCCCCAATCCCATGTGCTTTAATTTTGCACACTAACTCTTGTGTGGGACCTTATCAAAAGCCTTCTGAAAATCCAAGTACACCACATCCACTGGTTCTCCCCTATCTATTCTACTGGTTACATCCTCAAAAAACTCCAGTAGATTTGTTAAGCATGATTTCCCTTTCATAAACCCATGCTGACTTTGTCCAATCCCGTTAATGCCTTCCAAGTGTTCTGTTATCACATCTTTTATAATAGACGCTCGCATTTTCCCCACTACTGATGTTAGGCTAACTGGTCTGTAATTCCCTGTTTTTTCTCTCCCTTTTTTAAATGTAAGGTGTCGCACAACACCAGGTTATAGTTTGAAATCACCTGACGAAGGAGCAAAGCTCCGAAAGCTTGTGATTTCAAATAAAGCTGTTGGACTATAACCTGGTGTTGTGCGACTCCTTACATTTGTCCACCCCAGTCCATCACCGGCATCTCCACATCATGTCTCCTTTTTTAAATAGTGGGGTTACATTTGCCACCCTCCAATCTGTAGGAACTGTTCCAGAGTCTATAGAATTTTGGAAGATGATCACCAATGCATTCACTATTTCCAGGGCCACTTCCTTTAGTACTCTGGGATGTAGATTATCAGGCCCTGGGGATCTGTCAGCCTTTAGCCCTATTAATTTCCCTAGCACTTTTTTTTTTACTAATACTGGTTTCCTTCAGTTCCTCCCTCTCAATAGACCCTTGGCTCCCTAACATTTCTGGGAGGTTATTTGTGTCCTCCTTTGTGAAGATAGAACCAAAGTATGTGTTTAATTGTTCTGCCATTTCTTTGTTTCCCATTATAATTTCCCCCATTTCTGACTGTAATTTGTCTTCACTAATCTTTTTCTCGACATATTTATAGAAGCATTTGTAGTCAGTTTTTATGTTCCCGACTAGTTTACTCTCATACTCTATTTTTCCCCTCTTAATCAATGTCTTTGTCCTCCTTTGCTGAATTCTAAACTGCTCCCAATCCTCAGGCTTGCCGCTTTTTCTGGCAATTTTATATGTCTCCTCTCTGGGTCTAATACTATCCCTAATTTCTTTTGCAAGCCACGGTTGAGCCACCTTTCCTGTTTAATTTTGCACCAGACAGGAATGAATAATTGTTGTAATTCCTGCACACGTTCTTTAAATATTAGCCATTGCCTATCCACCGTCATCCCTTTTAGTAAAGTTCCCCAATCTAGATGGTGCAAGAGGGAGGGATTCAAATTCCTGGGCCATTGGAACCGGTTCTGGGGGAGGTGGGACCAGTACAAATTGGACGGTCTGCATCTGGGCAGGACTGGAACCAATGTCCTCGGGGGAGTGTTTGCTAGTGCTGTTGGGGAGGGTTTAAACTAATGTGGCAGGGGGATGGGAACCGATGCAGGAAGTCAGTGGGAAGTAAAGTGGTGACAGAAACAAAAGGCAGTAAGGGAGAGTGTACAAAACATGACCGGACAGATGGTCTGAGAAAGCAGGGCAAAGACCAAGGGAAGTCTAGATTAAACTGCATTTATTTCAATGCAAGAAGTCTGATGGGCAAGGCAGATGAACTCAGGGCATGGATGGGTACATGGGACTGAGATGTTATAGCTATTACTGAAACATGGCTAAGGGAGGGGCAGGACTGGCAGCTCAATGTTCCAGGGTACAGATGCTATAGGAAAGATAGAGCAGGAGGTAAGAGAGGAGGGGGAGTTGCGTTCTTGATTAGGGAGAACATCACGGCGGTAGTGAGAGGGGATATATCCGAAGGTTCGCCCACTGAGTCTATATGGGTAGAACTGAAAAATAAGAAGGGAGAGATCACTTTGATAGGATTGTACTACAGACCCCCAAATAGTCAACGGGAAATTGAGGAGCAAATATGTAAGGAGATTACAGACAGCTGCAAGAAAAATAGGGTGGTAATAGTAGGGGACTTTAACTTTCCCAACATTGACTGGGACAGCCATAGCATTAGGGGCTTGGATGGAGAGAAATTTGTTGAGTGTATTCAGGAGGAATTTCTCATTCAGTATGTGGATGGCCCGACCAGAGAGGGGGCAAAACTTGACCTCCTCCTGGGAAATAAGGAAGGGCAGGTGACAGAAGTGTTAGTGAGGGATCACTTTGGGACCAGTGATCATAATTCCATTAGTTTTAAGATAGCTATGGAGAATGATAGGTCTGGCCCAAAAGTTAAAATTCTAAATTGGGGAAAGGCCAATTTTGATGGTATTAGACAGGAACTTTCAGAAGTTGATTGGGAGAGTCTGTTGGCAGGCAAAGGGACGTCTGGTAAGTGGGAGGCTTTCAAAAGTGTGTTAGCCAGGGTTCAGGGTAAGCATATTCCTTATAAAGTGAAGGGCAAGGCTGGTAGAAGTAGGGAACCTTGGATGACTCGGGAGATTGAGGCCCTCTTCAAAAAGAAGGAGGAGGCATATGACATGCATAGGCAGCTGGGATCAAGTGGATCCCTTGAAGAGTATAGAGATTGCCGGAGTAGAGTTAAGAGAGAAATCAGGAGGGTAAAAAGGGGACATGAGATTGCTTTGGCAGATAAGGCAAAGGAGAATCCAAAGAGCTTCTACAAATACATAAAGGGCAAAAGAGTAACTAGGGAGAGAGTAGGGCCTCTTAAGGATCAATAAGGTCATCTATGTGTGGAACCACAAGAGATGGGTGAGATCCTAAATGAATATTTCACATCGGTATTTACGGTTGAGAAAGGCATGGATGTTAGGGAACTTGGGGAAATAAATAGTGATGTCTTGAGGAGAGTACATATTACAGAGAGGGAGGTGCTGGAAGTCTTAACGCGCATCAAGGTAGATAAATCTCCGGGACCTGATGAAATGTATCCCAGGACGTTATGGGAGGTTAGGGAGGAAATTGCGGGTCCCCTAGCAGAGATATTTGAATCATCGACAGCTACAGGTGAGGTGCCTGAAGATTGGAGGGTAGCAAATGTTGTGCCTTTGTTTAAGAAGGGCGGCAGGGAAAAGCCTGGGAACTACAGACCGGTGAGCCTGGCATCTGTAGTGGGTAAGTTGTTAGAGGGTATTCTGAGAGACAGGATCTACAGGCATTTGGAGAGGCAGGGACTGATCAGGAACAGTCAGCATGGTTTAGTGAGAGGAAAATCATGTCTCACGAATTTGATTGAGTTTTTTGAAGGGGTAACCAAGAAGATAGATGAGGGCTGTGCAGTAGACGTGGTCTACATGGACTTTAGCAAAGCCTTTGACAAGGTACCGCATGGTAGGTTGTTACATAAGGTTAAATCTCACGGGATCCAAGGTGAGGTAGCCAATTGGATACAAAATTGGCTTGACGACAGAAGACAGAGGGTGGTTGTAGAGGGTTGTTTTTCAAACTGGAGGCCTGTGACCAGCGGTGTGCCTCAGGGATCGGTGCTGGGTCCGCTGTTATTTGTTATTTATATTAATGATTTGGATGAGAATTTAGGAGGCATGGTTAGTAAGTTTGCAGATGACACCAAGATTGGTGGCATTGTGGACAGTGAAGAAGGTTATCTCGGATTGCAACGGGATCTTGATAAATTGGGCCAGTGGGCCGATGAATGGCAGATGGAGTTTAATTTAGATAAATGTGAGGTGATGCATTTTGGTAGATCAAATCGGGCCAGGACCTACTCCGTTAATGGTAGGGCGTTGGGGAGAGTTATAGAACAAAGAGATCTAGGAGTACAGGTTCATAGCTCCTTGAAAGTGGAGTCAAAGGTGGATAGGGTGGTGAAGAAGGCATTCGGCATGCTTGGTTTCATTGGTCAGAACATTGAATACAGGAGTTGGGATGTCTTGTTGAAGTTGTACAGGACCTTAGTAAGGCCACACTTGGAATACTGTGTACAGTTCTGGTCACCCTATTATAGAAAGGATATTATTAAACTAGAAAGAGTGCAGAAAAGATTTACTAGGATGCTACCAGGACTTGATGGTTTGACTTATAGGGAGAGGTTGGATAGACTGAGACTTTTTTCCCTGGAAAGTAGGAGGTTTAGGGGTGATTTTATAGAAGTCTATAAAATAATGAGGGGCATAGATAAGGTAGTCAAAATCTTTTCCCAAAGGTAGGGGAGTCTATAACGAGGGGACATAGATTTAAGGTGAGAGGGGAGAGATACAAAAGGGTCCAGAGGGGCAATTTTGTCACTCAAAGGGTGGTGAGTGTCTGGAACGAGCTGCCAGAGGCAGTAGTAGAGGCGGGTACAATTTTGTCGTTTAAAAAGCATTTGGACAGTTACATGGGTAAGATGGGTATAGAGGGATATGGGCCAAGTGCAGGCAATTGGGACTAGCTTAGTGGTATAAACTGGGCGACATGGACATGTTGGGCCGAAGGGCCTGTTTCCATGTTGTAAACTTTTATGATTCTATCATAGCCAACTCACACCTCATACTTTCGTAATTTCCTTTATTTAGATTCAGGACCCTAGTTTCGGATTCAACTCCTTCACTCTCCATCTTAATGAGGAATTCTATCATGTTATGGTCGCTCTTCCCGAAGGGACCCCGCACAACAAGATTGTTAATTAATCCTTTCTCATTGCACAATACCCAGTCTAGGATCGCCTGTTCTCTAGTTGGTTCCTCAACGTATTGGTCTAGAAAACCATCACGTACACACTCCAGGAATTCCTCCCCCACAGTATTATTGCTAATTTGGTTTGACCAATCTGTACGTAGATTAAAGTCACCCATGATTATAGTTGTACCCTTCTTGCATGTGTCTCTAATTTCCTGTTTAATGCCCTCCCCTATATCTCCACTACTGTTTGGGGGCCTATAGACAACCCCCACCAACGTTTTTTGCCCCTTGGTGTTTCTTAGCTCCACCCACACAGATTCCACATCATGATTTTCCGAGCCAATATCCTTCCTCGCCATTGCATTGATTTCCTCCTTTACTAACAATGCTACCCCACCTCCTTTCCCCCTTTTCCTGTCCTTCCTAAATATTGAATACCCCTGGATGTTCAGTTCCCATCCTTGGTCACCCTGCAGCCATGTCTCCATAATCACAACTATATCATAACCGTTAATATCTATCTGCGCTGTCTGAATTGTAGCAATTGAAATGCATGCTGAGATAGATGTGTGGTGGACACAATACTTTTAATTGTATTGACAAGCTACTGGCGGAGAATTTGATGCACAACAAAATAAAGGTACTGTTTCATAATTAAAGGAACTGTGTTCCTCAAAGAACCGTGTTCTTAAATGTACCTTTAATCACTTGGCCAGTGCGTTTTTCCTTATTTCTTGTAACAGTTGCTCCAATGCACCTCTAACCCAGCCGGTCCCACCTCTGTCTAGATCAGTTGGAAATTCATATGAATTGCATCTGTCTGTGTCCCACGGACAACTGTGTCTGGCTGTAGGAGACAGGAACACTCCGTCTGCTCAGCAGTCCCATATTCAAATAGCTGCCTTGGTGGGGTTGTATCCTGTTGGAGATTGATTTAAGAATGTTTCATTTTGTTAGGGTTTAATTAACCAGTTGCTGGTGATGTCACAGCTCACCTGTGGCCTGATTCTGTTTTCCATACAGCAGGGGCACTGCCATTGGTGCATAGGCTCAGCATCATATCCAGCTGACCCCAGATGGGATGGAGGGAGGGAGGGCCATCAGGGTTGGGGGAATGGTATTTATGAACCGTTATATTCAGGAGGACAAGGGTAAATAAAATGTTGGTTTCTAATCCTTTACTTGCTACCCAAAAAAGGAATATCCCAGGTCTTGTGATGTCACTGCCATTACTTCCTGCTGAGAATAAACTTATTTTTTCATTCTTAGGATACGGGTGTCGCTGGCAAGGCCGACATTTATTGCCCATCCCTAGTTGCCCTTGAACCACTGCAGTTTATGTGGTGAAGGTACCCCCACAATGTTGTTAGGAAAGGAGTTTCAGGATTTTGACCCAGCAATGATGAAGGAACGGCAATATATGTCCATGTCGGGATGGGGTGTGACTTTGTCCTTCTCCGCCTCTCCACCTCTCTCTCCTTGATAATGCTCTTGTTAAGCGCCTTGGGATGTTTTACTGCGTTAAAGATGCTATAGAAATGCAAGTTGTTGTAGGTAGTTGAGGTCGTAGGTTTAGGATGTGCTGTCAAAGAAGCCTTGGCAACTTGCTGTAGATAGTACACACTGCAGCAATGGTACGCCAGTGGTGGAGGAAGTGGATGTTTAAGCTGGTGGGTGGGGTTACCAATCAAGCAGACTGCTTTAACCAGGATGGTGTCAAGCTTCTGGAGTGTTGTAGTTGCACCTATCCAGGCAAGTGGAAAGTATTCCATCACACTCCTGACTTTGTACCAGTTATGACTCCAGCCACTGGAGAGTTTTCCCCCCGATCCCCATTGACTTTAGTGCTATTTGATGCCACACTCGGTCGAATGCTGTTTTGATGTCAAGGGCAGTGACTCTCGCCTCACCTCTGGAATTCAGATCTTGTGTCCACGTTTGGACCAAGGTTGTAATGAGGTCTGGAGCCGAGTGGTTCTGGTGGAACCCAAACTGAGCATCGGTGAGCAGGTTATTGATGAGTAAGTGCTGATTGATAGAACCGTTGGTGACTCCTCCCATCACTTTGCTGATGATTGGAAGGAGGCTGATAGGGCAGTAATTGGCTGGACTGGTTTTGCCCTGTAGTTTGTAGACAGGACATACCTGGACAGTTTTCCACATTGTCACGTAGAAGCCAGTGGAGCTGTCCTGGAACAGCTTGGTGAGAGGCGCGGCGAGTTCTGGAGCACAGGTCATCAGCACTACAGCCGGGATGTTGTCGGTCCCCACAGCCTTTGCTGTATCCAGTACACTCGGCTGTTTCTTGGTATCAGTTTGAGGAAATCAAATTGACTGAAGACTGGGATCTGTGATGGCGGGGACCTCAGTAGGAGGGCGAGAAGGATCATCCACTCGCTACTTCTGGCTGAAGATGGTTGATATCGCTTCAACCTTGTCTTCTGCACTTGTGCTGGGCTCTGCCATCATTGAGGATGGGGATGTTCATGGAGCCGCCTCCTCCAATTAGTTGCTTAATTGTCTACCACTATTCGCAACTGGATATGGCAGGGCTGCAGTAGCTTCACCGGGTTGGCAGCTGATTTTCAGGTATGCCTATTGCTGCTCCTGGCCTGCTCTTCTACACTAATTAAACCAGGGTTGGTTATCTGGCTTGATGGTGATGGAGGACTGAGGGATATTCCAGGCTCTAAGGTTACAGATTTTGGTGGAATACAATGACCAACAGCTCCTCATGGATGCCCAGTTTTGAGCTGCTCGATCTATCTCACTTGCATGGTGGTAGTACCACACGGCACGATGGTGGGCATCCTTGGTGTGAAGCCAGGACTTGGTCTTCACAAGGACTGTGGTGGTCACTCCTATCAATTCCGCAATGGGTAAATGCATCTGCGATAGGTAGATTGGTGAGGACATAGGAATGTTAGGAACCACAAGTAGACCATTCAGTCCCTCAAGCCTGCTCCGACAGTCAATTAGACCATGGCTGATCTGCACCTCGACTCCATATTCCACCTTTGCTCTTTGTCCTTTGATACGCTTACCTAACAAAAATCCATCGATCACCATCTTGAAAGCCCCAATTGTCCTACTCCAGAGTTCTAATACAACTTTAGAAACACTGAAAGTGGAAACTAGTTTGTAACAACACTATAATTACAAAATAAATTCACCCTTAGAGTTTGCGTAAAATGGATTCCTCAGACAGGCAACGAACCCAAACACTGTGAGGCTGAGTGATCAGTTGGGGAACGGGTTTCCAGCCTTGTAAAACAGCGGCCTGATTCAACTGCCATGTGTGTGAAAACTGCGTTTGAAATTCCCCACATGACTCGAGGATTTAAACAAAATCCTTCCGTAGATTACAGGACTTGAGTATCCTGGCAACACCATTCGCAGTGTTCCCTGTTGGTCCTTGTATGCTAAAAAAAATACAACATCTCTACATTAAAAAAATCCAGTGCTCGCACATAGGGATAAAATCCAACAAACACAGAAATTATCTGGTTGCCTGCTCCTCGCGCACCTTTTTGGTAGATTGGTGATTCTGCACTCTGTATCCTGAGCTCAGCTACTGGTGCGTGCTTTCTGGCCTGCTCCACCACTGGCTGCTTTCCTCCACTACCAGAATCCAATTTCCACTGTATCCCATGTGTTGACACGCCTTGTTGTTTTCCCCCTTCCAGTGTTGCCGTGTGTTATGCTGCTGTGCCTTTTTGCTTGATCCCCACTCCTGTTAACTTTGCTTCTGCAATTGACCCCTCCTCCACTAAGTTGCTGCCTCTGTGATATTCTCCCGTGATCACCGCCATATCCACTCTGCCAATTGTTGCTGTCTCCTCGATACTGTCCACCTCCACAACCATAAGCTTATCCTTCTCGTCGTTCTTTACTGTCACTCGTTCTCTGAAATTGGTGTTTCTTCTGCTGTTAGTTGCAACATTTTGAATTTCCTGTATCTGGAGGATTGGTACAGGCCCCTCCCAGTGAGGGAACACACTTTTCTAATCGTCCTCGGCCCAGGGCTTGGTACAGGCCCCTCCCCGTGTGGGAACACACTTTTCCAATCGTCCTCGACCCAGGGATTGGTACAGGCCCCTCCCACTGAGGGAGTGCTATTTTCTGGACACAGATCTTTCCCCAGTTTCTCTTTACCTTCGTCATATTCTCTCTGACCTCATCTTGTCCATCAGACCCACCTTCTGCTCCCTTGCACCCCATTCAACTCCCCACCCTCTCACACACTCTACCCCATTCAACTCCCCACCCTCTCACACACTCTACCCCATCCAACTCCCCACCCTCTCACACACACACTGTACCCCATCCAACTCCCCACCCTCTCACACAGAGACACTATACCCCTTCGAACTCCCCACCCTTTCACACACTCTACCCCATCCAACTCCCCACCCTTTCACACACACACTGTACCCCATCCAACTCCCCACCCTTTCACACACACACTGTACCCCATCCAACTCCCCACCCTTTCACACACACACTGTACCCCATCCAACTCCCCACCCTTTCACACAGACACTGTACCCCATCCAACTCCCCACCCTCTCACACACACACTGTACCCCATCCAACTCCCCACCCTTTCACACAGACACTGTACCCCATCCAACTCCCCACCCTCTCACACACACACTGTACCCCATCCAACTCCCCACCCTTTCACACACACACTGTACCCCATCCAACTCCCCACCCTCTCTCACACACACACTGTACCCCATCCAACTCCCCACCCTCTCACACAGACACTGTACCCCATCCAACTCCCCACCCTCTCACACACACACTGTACCCCATCCAACTCCCCACCCTCTCACACAGACACTGTACCCCATCCAACTCCCCACCCTCTCACACACACACTGTACCCCATCCAACTCCCCACCCTTTCACACAGACACTGTACCCCATCCAACTCCCCACCCTCTCACACACACACTGTACCCCATCCAACTCCCCACCCTTTCACACAGACACTGTACCCCATCCAACTCCCCACCCTCTCACACACACACTGTACCCCATCCAACTCCCCACCCTCTCACACAGACACTGTACCCCATCCAACTCCCCACCCTCTCACACACACACTGTACCCCATCCAACTCCCCACCCTTTCACACAGACACTGTACCCCATCCAACTCCCCACCCTCTCACACACACACTGTACCCCATCCAACTCCCCACCCTTTCACACAGACACTGTACCCCATCCAACTCCCCACCCTCTCACACACACACTGTACCCCATCCAACTCCCCACCCTCTCACACACACACTGTACCCCATCCAACTCCCCACCCTTTCACACAGACACTGTACCCCATCCAACTCCCCACCCTTTCACACACACACTGTACCCCATCCAACTCTCCACCCTCTCACACAGACACCCCGTACCCCTTTGAACTCCCCACCCTTTCACACAGATGCTGTACTAGGTTTACCCAGGAATCTCCCGGAATGGGTATGAATCTTCCGGGCACTGTTTCTAACTGTTCCTTTTAAATTTCATGCTGTAGTAGTGCCCCCCCCCCACCCCTGCTGCTGGGTCATCACCCCCGCCATCGCAGAGAGTCTGCCCCAGCTTATTGGAGCTGGAGTGGAGAGAATTCTGGGACTGGGCTGGGAGATGTTGAACAGGGACTAGGGAAAGTGGATTGGGGCTCGAAGTAGGATAGAGAGGGAAAGTGTGATGGGACTGAGAGTTCGGGGGAGAGGGTGACTGACCGACTGGGCACTGGGAGTCGGGGGAGAGGGTGACTGACCGACTGGGCACTAGGAGTCGGGGGAGAGGGTGACTGACCCACTGGAAGTCGGGGAAGGGGGACTTGTGGGATAAGCGAAGACTGCGGAATAGGGCTTAGGTGATGGGGACTCGGTAGAGAGAAGGAGAGTGGGGTATAGCAGTCTGAAGATGGGGGCTTGGGGTGAGTGAGAGGGATGGGGATGGGGCCTCGAGGGAGACAGGCACAGTGGGGAATGGGAATGGGGATGGCGTGGGGCCCAGCATTTCCTGCAGAGCCAGGACAAGCAGCAGCAGCAATAATGTGGTGAATGGGAGTGGCAGCGAGAGAGGAACAACCAGTGCAGGGGTGAGTGAAACCTGGGGATTTACTGTGGGTAAACACTGAAAGATTGTTTCCACTGGTGGGTGAATGGGGACAGACACCGAGGATTCTCACTGGAAGAACCAAGAGAGAAGGAAGGTTTTCACATTGAGGGCTATTAGACCACAGGATGCTTCACCACAAGTGATCATTAAGGTAGAATTAGACGAGAACATCATTTAAAAGGCAATGGGATAAGTATTTGAAAAGGAGGAATATAAAAGGATCTGGGGGGGAATGGAGTTATCGGAGAGAGCACCAGAACCAGCACAGGCACTGGGGGCCGAATGGCCTCCTCCTGTGCTCTAATTTCTATCATTCTATGAAAACTCGCCTTCATTGAGTCCGAGCCCAGGGAGTGGTTCAGAAATGTTGGTGCTGAGTAGTTTAGGACGATGTGCCCTGTGAGAAGTGCCCCAAACACCAAGGCCGCTGACCTTTGTGCGATCTCTCGGTTTGGTTCAGGTCAGTCTGTGTTAATTCCCCATTCCTTCACCACAGACCTTGGCCCCAAATTCCTGGGTCTGATCAGGGGTGAGGGGAGTGGGGGGGCAGCACAGTGACAGTGCAAACATGGTGGGTGGGCTGGAATTTCACACGGGACTTGGCTTCACTGGATCTTTGCCCCTTTCCATATTTTGAAGTGGGGAGGTCCCTCTCTCACTCCGAGCGGCCGTGACTGGAAGAGGTGGGAGTGGGGGAGTGACATCACCCATCAGAAATCCCACCAGTTCCATCTCACCCCCAGTGCAAACTGCTCCCCCACGATGCCCGGTGTACCAGTGTAACAAGACCAGCTCCATAGTGGAAATGGAGCCCATATCGGCAGCAAATATCACCGAGTGATCAATAACTGTTGGGGAAAGTGACAACTTTAAATCTGTCTGTTTTTCCAATTTTGAAGCTTCTTCATCAAAACACCCCCCACCCTGAAACTTTGCAGAAAAATTGCCACTGGGAAATTCCTACCCCCCGGCTGGGGCGAATGGCCCATTAGTGCCACAAATGGCTGCCCGCCTCCTATGTTAACAAGCCGGCCCTGGGATCTTGGACAGCGCCAGGGCTGCAGCAGACTGGAGCCTGGATGTCCCACCCTCCTGCACCTCTGGCAGTGGAGCAACACTCCAGGAAATTCAGGCCCGGTCTCTCCTCCTCCAAACCCCTCATCATCCTGACACTGGTCCCTCTCACCCCCATATCATCCTGACACTGGTCCCTCTCACCCCCACATCATCCTGACACTGGTCCCTCTCACCCCCACATCATCCTGACACTGGTCCCTCTCACCCCCACATCATCCTGACACTGCTCCCTCTCACCCCCACATCATCCTGACACTGCTCCCTCTCACCCCCCACATCATCCTGACACTCTGCTCCCTCTCACCCCCCTCATCATCCTGACACTGGTCCCTCTCACCCCCAAATCATCCTGACACTCTGCTCCCTCTCACCCCCCACATCATCCTGACACTCTGCTCCCTCTCACCCCCCACATCATCCTGACACTCTGCTCCCTCTCACCCCCCACATCATCCTGACACTCTGCTCCCTCTCACCCCCCTCATCATCCTGACACTCTGCCCCCTCTCACCCCCCACATCATCCTGACACGCTGCTCCCTCTCACCCCCAAATCATCCTGACACTCTGCTCCCTCTCACCCCCCTCATCATCCTGACACTCTGCCCCCTCTCACCCCCCACATCATCCTGACACTCTGCTCCCTCTCACCCCCAAATCATCCTGACACTCTGCTCCCTCTCACCCCCAAATCATCCTGACACTCTGCTCCCTCTCACCCCCCACATCATCCTGACACTCTGCTCCCTCTCACCCCCAAATCATCCTGACACTCTGCTCCCTCTCACCCCCCACATCATCCTGACACTCTGCTCCCTCTCACCCCCCCACATCATCCTGACACTCTGCTCCCTCTCACCCCCCACATCATCCTGACACTCTGCTCCCTCTCACCCCCCACATCATCCTGACACTCTGCTCCCTCTCACCCCCCCACCTCATCCTGACACTCTGCTCCCTCTCGCCCCCCCGCATCATCCTGACACTCTGCTCCCTCTCAATTTCATAACTTTCAATGGTGGGATTTGAACTCACGGGGTAATTTTAAACTAACTTGCTGGGTTGAAAATGCAAGGGATTGGATGAAATGTCAGTTTTACACCCCGTCCAATATCACCCTCCGTTGACTTCAATGGAGAGTAAAATCAGACAGGGAGTAAAACCAGCGTTCCACCCGATCCCGTCAGTTTCTGGGTTCGGTTAAAATCGCCTCCACAATCCCTGGATTGTTAGTCCAATACCACGAGCACCCATCACCTTTACTGCCCAGACTAAGCCTGATTGTATGGAGCCTCGGTTTGCTGCTTGACCCTGAGCTGTGCTTCAAACCTCACATTTCTCCATCATCAAGGCCAAATTTCACCTTTGTAACATCAACTGCCGCTGTCCTGACCTAATGCCCGTGGCCTCCATCCTCTCTATACAATCGTTTCCAACTTCTGCTTTTCTGACTTTGACCTTCTGTGAATGCATCCCCCTCAATCCCATCTCCTCAGTGATAGCAGAGCATTGAGCCATCATGGCCCCTGCAGTCTGGGATTCTCTCATGCTGCACCTCTCTCCACCTTTAGAAACCTCAAAACCTACCTCTGTGCTTCAGGCCACATCCCCTAATACCTGCCCTCTTCATGCTCCGGCCTCCCTGACCCCCCCCTCTCAAGCACCTTGGGATATTTCATTGTGTAAAAGGTGCTGTAACAGTGTGGGTTGTTGGGTTTATCGTGTCTGTTGATGTGGGGTCAGAGTGCTGGTGGCTGAAAACATAGAGCAAGAGTTCCTCAAATCATCCAGGTCACTGATGACCCTGACACAGTAAAGGGAACACTCTTCCATGTTTAAGATGAGAAAAATGGGCAGATCTGGTCGTGATGGGTGATTGGGCCCAAATCTGGCAGACGGAGAATTTCCCAGTTTTTTTCCTCAATTGGCCTAAGGTTTTTTCTTTTTTGCGTCTCCTGGGAACTTTACTGATGTTGATTCCACCATAAAAAGACTGTTGAACAATACTGTTGTTTTACAACTCCCAAATCAGCGAGAAACTGCAGCGCTGTACATTCATGTTGGAAGTTACGTCACCTGTAATGTGCAAGTGCGACAATCGAGAGAAAATAGCTGGTGAAACCAGGGCCAATAAAACCAGATAAATACCGTCCCCAATTGGTGGACAATCACTGATTCAGCTCTTCCAACCCCTACCCGAGGGCGGGCCTGGCCCCTGTCCCGAGGCTCAGTCTCTCTCTCTCTCTAATTCTCTCCTTTTTCCCCCAGTCTCGGTGACCCTCGATGATGAAACAACCTATCCGCGGCTCGAGGTGTCTGAGGATCGGAAGAGCATGAGATGGAACGGGCCCTGGAGGAATCTCCCTGACATCGGAAAGAGGTTTTTAAGCCGGCCCTGTGTCCTGGGATCGCAGGGATTCACATCGGGGAGACATTACTGGGAGGTGGAGGTGGCGGGGAATCAGTGCTGGAATCTGGGAGTAGTCGCAGAATCTGTGGAGAGGCGGGGATGGATCGTATGGATCCCGGGGGATGGATTCTGGACCATCCGGCGGAATGATGATTATTTTTGTGCAAACACCTTCCCTGAATCCCCTCTCCGGGCCCGTCCGATCCCCGGGAAGGTGGGAATTTACCTCAGTTACGAGTCAGGGACAGTTTCATTTTTCAGCGCGGACACCAAGTCCCATCTCTACTCCTTCACTGGGATTAAATTCAGGGGGAAACTTTATCCTTTCTTTTATACTCGGGAAAAAAAACAGTGGATGAAAATTTGCTCCGGTTCCGATCTGGTTCTGTAAAAGGGGTGGGGCCTCGGGCTGACCCGCATCATCAGTGACGTCACAATGACTTGACCCCGCGACATTAGGGTCAGGAGCAGGGGTTATGAGAAGCAAAGTGGTACCAAGGTGCAGCGTGCAGCTGATGAATCTTGCGCACTCACAAGACAGTCCAAAATGTCACCCGAGCACAACGCAACTCCATCGACGCTCCTCGAGACCAACCGCAACATCGTCATCAAACCAGCGGACAAAGGAGGAGCCATCGTCATACAGAACAGAACGGACTATTGCAAAGAAGCATACCGACAACTGGACAACCAGGAACACTGCAGACGGTTACCCGCAGATCCGACCAAAGAACACACCCACCAGCTCAACAAACTGATCAAGGCCTTCGATCCAGACCTTCAAAGCATCCGACGTACTCTCATCCCACGTACTCCCCACGTGGGAGACTTCTACTGCATCCCAAAGATACACAAAGCCAACACACCCGGACGTCCTATCGTATCAGGCAACGGAACCCTGTGTGAGAACCTCTCTGGATACGTCGAGGGCATCCTGAAACCCATCGTACAGGGAACCCCCAGCTTCTGTCGCGACACTACAGACTTCCTACAAAAACTCAGCACCCACGGACCAGTTGAACCAGGAACACTTCTCACCACGATGGACATCTCGGCACTCAACACCAGTATCCCCCACGATGACGGCATCGCTGCAACAGCCTCAGTACTCAACACCAACAACAGCCAATCTCCAGACGCCATCCTACAACTCATCCGCTTCATCCTGGATCACAATGTCTTCACCTTCGATAACCAGTTCTTCACCCAAACACACGGAACAGCCATGGGGACCAAATTCGCACCCCAATACGCCAACATTTTCATGCACAAGTTCGAGCAGGAATTCTTCACTGCACAGGACCTCCCACCAACGCTATACACCAGATACATAGACGACATTTTTTTCCTATGGACCCACGGCGAAGAATCACTGAAGAGACTACACAATAACATCAACAAGTTCCATCCCACCATCAAACTCACCATGGACTACTCCTCAGAATCGGTTTCTTTCTTGGACATACAAATCTCCATCAAAGACGGGCACCTCAGCACCTCACTCTACCGCAAGCCCACGGACAACCTCACGATGCTCCACTTTTCCAGCTTCCACCCTAACCACGTCAAAGAGGCCATCCCCTATGGACAGGCCCTGCAAATACACAGGATCTGCACAGACGAGGAGGAACGCAATGGACACCTACAGACGCTGAAAGACGCCCTCGTAAGAACGGGATATGACGCTCGACTTGTCGATCGACAGTTCCGACGGGCCACAGCGAAGAATCGCATAGACCTCCTCAGAAGACAAACACGGGACGCAACCAACAGAGTACCCTTCGTCGTCCAGTACTTCCCCGGAGCGGAGAAACTACGCCATGTTCTCCGCAGCCTTCAACATGTCATCGATGACGACGAACACCTCGCTAAGGCCATCCCCACACCTCCACTACTCTCCTTCAAACAGCTACCCAACCTCAAACAGACCATCATTCGCAGCAAATTACCCAGCTTTCAGTAGAACAGCGTCCACGACACCACACGACCCTGCCACGGCAACCTCTGCAAGACATGCCAGATCATCGACACAGATACCACCATCACACGAGAGGACACCACCCACCAGGTATATGGTTCATACTCCTGTGACTCGGCCGACGTTGTCTACCTCATACGTTGCAGGAAAGGATGCCCCGGAGCATGGTACATTGGCGAGACCATGCAGACACTGTGACAACGGATGAACGGACACTGCGCAACAATCGCCAGACAGGAGGGTTCCCTCTCAGTGGGGGAACACTTTAGCAGTCAAGGACATTCAGCCACCGATCTTCGGGTAAACATTCTCCAAGGCGGCCTTCGAGACACACGACAACGCAAAATCATCAAGCAGAAATTGATAGCCAAGTTCTGCACCCATGAGGACGGCCTCAACCGGGATCTTGGGTTCATGTCACGCGACACGTAACCCCACCAGCAGGAAAAAAAAGTTATCTGTTTTTAATACAACTGGACATATTTTTTCTCTCTCTCTCTCTCTCTCTCTCTGCCTTTCGGGTCTCTTTCTCTCTCTGGCTTTGTAATCTGACCCATTGTGTATTCAGTATACTGGGATGTACTGTTTTCCGTGGCTAACCTGTCTGAACACCAACGACACCTTTGATTGGTGTGATCGTGTCCCAGCCTAATATAAGATATGCGATTTGAGAACCTTTCACTCACTCACCTGATGAAGGAGATAATCTCCGAAAGCTTGTGATTTTCAAATAAAACTGTTGGACCATAACCTGGTGTTGTAAGATTCCTTACAAACAAGGGCAGGCAAATTTCCCATATCCTGGCCAACGAACCTTCCTCAATCAATTGATGGATCGGGAGAAGTTGGGCAATGGAATATGGACTTATTTACAAAACTGACATGGTACATTGCTCCTTTAAAGTGGTGGGTTTTTCGGTGAATGGTCTTAAAATTTACAGCAGGATCTCCGTTATCCACAAGAAAGTTAGTGGGAGTCAGGCTGGGTTTGCATAAAGTGAGTGAATGCAACTGAGTGTTTTTAGCTGATTTCTCACAGACTCTGGGTTACTGGCCCAGCAGGATAAGTAGTTGTTACCTGGATGGCCAGTACCTGATAGAATTTACTATTGCTGTATTAAGGACACCAGTGGGAATCCGAGTTTCATGTCTGAGACCAGTAGAGTCGGGTTGCCAACACTTCATTTCAAGAAACTGCATTTTACATTGAAAATGGAAACGTGGTCTTGTGTGCATAGGCTGGACACTTGATTATATAATCAAAATAAACCAAAGGCTAAAAAACTCAGTGTCAGATTAAATATGGGGGGACTGGATTATTTCCCCATTTCCACTATCTGTTGGGGGTCCCCTCCATCATGGCAGATAGTCGAGGTTCTATTATAGTTTATTTCTCGAGAGAGGAGATGTTGACTGTGTCTCCCTGTGCTGATTGGATCAGTTCCCGCTATTTGATTACAGTTTAGGTTTTAGAGTTCCTCGTGTGTGGCCCTGATGGCTCGGTGGGTAAATGCACAGCCTGGTGTGGTACTGAGCCAGGCAGAGCAGAGAGGGCCCCGGCCTGATCCCCAGCCTGTGCTGAGTTAACTGGTCTCAGATAAAGCAGCGGTACGGATACTACAGTTGGCAGAGGTCAGCCTGGGTGATGGATTTCTGATCGCGATCCAGTGACTCTGCTGGAAGTGGCCATGAGGTGAGGACACAATTGAGCTCAGCTCTGCTGTTCCCAAGCCTCGAGTTCGTGCCTTCAGGAGAAGAGGTGAAAAAATTGAGATTGGGGGACTTCGACAAAGAAAGCCACATTATAAAAAGGCGATTGACTGTGCTGGTGCTCTGCTCACTGTTCCACAGTGTATGCTGCACTCCACACATGGTGACTTCCCAGTCTGAGCTGTGCTGCCGTATAAACTGGAGTGAAATCTCCTTTACAATCCTGAACGCATTGAGGAATATTGTAGTTTCCAAATCATTTTTTCATGAGGAAAGTCTGTCACCATAGTGTGGAAAATTTAGATGCCCCTCTTTTTTCCGCCCCCTCCGGTACCACACATCAGTTCTGAGCTGTTGGGGGCTCACTGGCAAATTGTTCCTGTAAGGAATAAGAACAGATAATAGCAGGCCAGTGAGTATCTGTAAAGGGAAAAGACCAGCTATTGATGTTTTAAAGGTTTATCTTTTCATCAGAGCTCGTGATGAGGCGTTTTACACCTGAAACACCAGTGACCTTTTCTATTTCAGATTTGTTGATATTGTTTTTATATTATCGTTCGCACCAGGTCTCTGCTAATATGGAAATGTAACCTGCCACAAGCAGGTAGAGAAGAAGAGAGCACCCTTGTTTAATTTCTTTACGTCCATGCCTGTGTTGAGATGTGTCTTGGCCCTGAAGTGATGCACTCTGCTTCTGCTGGGACACTAATTGCCTCTGCTGTGTGCTTCATGCATCTTCTGGAATCCACCCTGCTTCTGCTGGGCCACTCCGTGCCTCTGTGTGATGCTCCTTTCCTCTCTTCTTTTCCTGCCCCTGTTGACGTGAGTAAGATCTGAATCTCAATGTGCGGCCAGCAACACTGCCCGTGAACTTTCTTCCACTACATCCACAGGTATCTTGCTGGTTTGTCCTGCTGTTGCACCACCTGCACCTTGTATTAAGATTACAAAAAGTTTAAAGTGAGCATCTTGTATCTCCTCTTGCGTCAATACCAGTGGCTGACTGAGATGGTGGATGGAAGACATGCTCCAGTCCTCAGCCTCGGGCTGTTACTAAGTGCAGTCGAGCAGCCCCAATGCACATGATTCTCTCCCACCCAGCTCCTGTGGCCAAGTGTCTGCAGTTACCTCACCGTGCAGGCAATATTTCTGCTGGGTCAGTATTCATTTTTAGTAAGTGTTGTTCTATGGCAGGTTTACAAACTATACTTCCAGATTCAACTAGGAGTTTCTAATGAAAATATTACCGGGAAACTGGGTGTTTTAAAGGCCGGCTCTGATATTTTTTATTTGCTTTGCTCTCTTTAGATAAATGGTAAAGATTTCAAACCCTGATCCCACTATTGGACCACACTTTGTTTTCTCCCATTTACTGAATGTCACAGTTTGTTTTGTCTCCTTCTTGCATCTCAATTACTTTGATCATAATTGATGTAAATATTGTAAAACATTTTTTTTCTACGAAAAGTGACCTTGAAAACTGTATTAACTGACTTCTATAATTCTGATCATATTATAGATCAATAAAGAGTCTGTTGTAAGCTCCCTCTTGTATTGTATGAAGATTGGGTAAGGGATCAAGAGTTTTGAAAGGAAAGAGAAGGCATTAGATCAGAGCTGTGTCACACATACATTTTAAAAGCCAGATGAATTCAAGTTGGATTCACAGCAAGGCAAAAGCTAGATGGCCATCCTGTTGTATGGGGTTACTGGCTTTCCCAGGTACATAGATGGTCCCCCATTGCTTTGCAAGTCCCTACATTTAACCCCCTCAACAGAAAGGGTTTCCATTCCCTGAATGTTCAGATTGTGTGTGACAACAGGAAAATGTCAATGTGAAATTAGTGGAAAGTTGCCAGGAAGCTTTCACCCTGCACTCTTAAAGGAAGAAAAATACGTCTATGGACAGTAAGTGGGTGATACGAATAATAGTCCCACTACAAATTACATGAATAGTGCCAGGGCAGTGCTACAGAGGTACCTGCCTCTACCAAAGTGGCCATTTACAGGATCATCATGGATTTTAAGGGGCATTTTTGCTGTGACCGGTCAGGAGGGGCTGTGCAATATGTTTCAGCTCGTGTGTCCCATAAAATTAAGCACAACTTTGCCATCCATTCCTGGGGAGGTGGTCGTAGCTGCTTTGAGGCAGAATTATATGAAGGAGAGGATCAGGATGACTGCCACTCACAGGAAGCTTTCACCCTGTACTCTTAAAGGAAGAAAAATACGTCTATGGACAGTAAGTGGGTGATACGAATAATAGTCCCACTACAAGTGACATGAATAGTGCCAGGGCAGTGCTACAGAGGTACCTGCCTCCACCAATCCTCTACCTACTCAATGACAACTGCAAAGGACATCAGAGTACAATTGATCAATGAAGTTTCTCATCTGTTTATCAAAGTCTACCGATGTCACCAGTGCCGTAACTATCAGAGCATCCCAATTTACAAAGGGGGCCTCAGACACGGGTTAGGCTTCCTATTTACATATGCAAAGACCCTAATGCCTGTTTCAAGGTATTATTTCATCCAGATGTGAACAACACTTCCAGGGACGAGAGAGAGATCTCTGACTGGGAACCAGGTCTCGATCCACCCACAGAAACATGACACCAGCAGTTTGAATCAGGAAGTACGGAAACTGATCATAACTTCCAGACAGCTCCTTGCCATTTATGGTACTTTGTGTTTTAGGGTGAGTGGCTACAATCATTAACTCAATTCTCCTTTTCGGGTATTATCTTTTATATTCTGTGACCATTCAGGGAGTGTCAGAGAAACCTAGTGGGTGTGCGTTTATATCCCAGTTTGGGTATAAAACTGTATAACCTGGTGCAAACTGAATGTCTATATCTAACCAGACGTATAAGCTCTATGTATACGATCTAACGACGTGAATAAAGCGAATTGAGAGCTAAGAGAGAATTGACTCTTCTCCTCTTTGTAATAAGCCAATAACCGTATATCTTACACCGTGTTTCACCAGAGGGTTTGGAGTCGGCAGTGAGTTCGGTTCACAGCAAAGTGCAATGGAATCTCAATACCCGCCTCCTCCCATCCTCTCTCCAATCCCTCTCTCTCCCTGCCCCTCACTGCCAACCCTCCATGAACCTTCACCCTCCCCACCTGGGTTCAATTATCACCCCTCCGTCCTCTAACCCTGTTTGTCCTTTATAATGCTCCAGATTTTGACTCCTTGTGTAAAATTCGACAGGACATAGACTAGTATACTGTCAGTACTGGGGAGAGGGAGGAAATGGGGTGGGTAGAAGGGGAGCGAGTGGGGAGGGGGCATTGTGGGGTCCGATTGCAGGGTGTGCAAAGGGTTTGCATCGGGAGGGGGGTGGCGAGGGTAGCACTCCACAAGCAGTGATGGTCCAAATGTCACCTGAGGTCAGGGCGAGTACAACTGAGTGACAATGTCTTGTTGGTGATATTTGTTTGTTTAATTGATGCAGTGGAACAAACTCATGGCATCTGGTCCAGAGATTCCTGTAAAATTAAATTAAAAATCCTCAAGAACATCGACAATCATCGGGGCGCGAAGACAGAGGGGAATTAAAACATGGGCAGTGCTCCCTCAGTCCTGCACTGAAATGTCAGCGTGGATTATGTGCTCGAGTCTGTGGAGTGGAAGAGAGGCAAGAGTATTCCCACTGAGTGAAGGCTGTCAGTGAGTCAAGGCACACTCTGTGAATGGTGCTGAAAAAGCTGAGAGAAACCTCAGAGTAAATGCAATGTAATTATGGCCAAACAATGCAGAGCATCAATCAACAAGCTAATAAGATACTGAATTACATCATCTAAATATTAGAATATATCAGAGGATGTAATAATCAAACTGTATAGTACTCTGGTCAGAATACCTTTAATACTTTTAAAGTGTCAGCCTTGGCTCAGTGGAGGCCACTCTCGCCTCTGAGTCAGAAGGTTGTGTCCCATTCCAGGGTCTTGAGCACGTAATCTCGGCTGAGGGAGTGTCAGAGGGGCCGTCTTTTGGATGAGACTTTAAGCGGAGGTCTGCCCTCTGAGGTGGATGTAAAAGATCCTGTGGCACTATTCGAAGAAGAGCAGGTGCAAATTGTCTGCCATGATTCCCTACATTACAACAGCGAATACACTTCAAAGTCGTCAGTGCCTACGCCCCGACCCTAGACACAACGGACGAGATAAAAGAGGCATTCTACTCTAGCCTTGACCAATCGCTGTCCCGTATCCCAAAGGCAGACAAGCTGTTTCCCCTCGGCGACTTCAATGCCAGAGTCAGGAGGGACGCAAACCTTTGGAAAAGCGTGTTAGGCAAGGAAGGCGTAGGGAAAGCAAACCCCAATGGAGTCCTCCTCCTGACGAAATGCCTAGAACATGACCTCGTGACAACGAACACCCTGTTCCGCCAGAGGGACAAGTACATGACCTCATGGCAATACCCCCGCTCTAAGCACTGGCACCTAATAGACTACATCATCGTCCGAGCGAAGGACCGCAAAGATGTCCGCATCACCCGCGCCATGACTGGAGCCGACGACTGCTGGACTGACCACCGACTAATCCGCTCTACCAACTCCATCAACCTGGCCCCAAACCGGCAGCGGCAGAAAAAACTCTGCCGCAGGAGACTTAATATCGCTGGACTCAAAGACCCTGAGAAGAAAGACCTACTCAGCCGTCGCCTTACCACCAACCTGGCGACGACCAACGAACCAGAGCCGCAGAGTGCCCACAGCGTCTGGTCCGCCCTGAAAGCCACCATAGTCAGCACCTGCGAGGAGACGCCCGGTCTCTCGACCAGGAAACACCAAGACTGGTTCGACAAGAACGATCAGGAGATCCAGGATCTGCTAGACCGCAAACGCAAGGCGTTCCTGAACTGGCATCTCCACCAAAACTCGAGTGAGAGGAAACAAGCCTACAGGCAACTGAAGGCCGAGGTGCAACAAAGAGCCTGTGACCTAAAGAAGATGGGTGGAAAGAGCGCAGGAGACTCAGCAACTCGCCAACAACCATGACGTGCACGGCCTCTTCAACACAATTAAAGCCATCTACGGTCCGAGTACCCAGGGACCTACCCCACTGAGAGCCAAAAATGGAGAGGCGCTCATCAAAGACAGGTAGTCAACGCCCGCTGGAGAGAGCACTTCGAGGACTTCCTCAACCAAGACGCAGTCCTCGACGCAAGTGCCCTCGACACCAACCCACAACACGCTGCCCGCCACCATCTCAGCACAACCCCAGCCCGCCACCATCTCAGCACAACCCCAGCCCGCTGTGAGGTCGAAAAAGCCATTCGACAGTTGAAAAACGACAAGGCCCCCGGCGCAGATGGAATCCCCGCTGAAGTACTAAAATACGGCGGAGAGGCACTCTTGACACAAATACACAACCTTATCACCCTTGTCTGGAAGGAAGAGAGCATGCCGGGAGATCTCAGACGCCGTAATTGTGACCATCTTCAAGAAAGGAGATAGGTCCGACTGCGGAAATTACAGAGGGATTTCCCTACTGTCCACCACGGGAAAGGTCATTACGAGAATCCTCCTCAACTGCCTCCTTCCAGTGGCCGAAGAGCTCCTCCCCGAGTCTCAATGAGGCTTCCGCCCGTCAAGAGGCACAATGGATGCGACTTTAGCGCGCGACAAGTTCAGGAAAAGTGCAGGGAACAGCATCAACCTCTGTACATGCCTTCTTCGATCTCGCAAAGGCCTTCGACTCTGTCAACCGTGAGGGATTGTGGAGCATCCTCCTCAAATGCAGCTGCACGCAGAAATTCATCACCATTCTCCGCCTGCTCCACGATGACATGAAAGCCGTGATCCTCACCAACGGATCCACCACAGACCCAATACGAGTGCAAACTGGGGTCAAGCGGGACTGCCTCATCGCACCAACGCTCTTCTCCATCTTCCTCACTGCAACACTCCACCCCATCACCATGTAGCTCCCCGCCAGAGTGGAGCTAACTTACAGGACAAGCGGGAAACTGTTCAACCTTCGCCTCCAGGCCAGAACCAAGACCACCCCAACTTCTGTCATCAAGCTGCAGTACGCAGACGACGCCTCAAATCCCTGGAGAGATATCACCAACGTTGCCTCCGCAAAATCCTGCAAATCCACTGGCAGGATAGGTGTACCAACGTGAGCGTTCTCTCCCAGGCTAATATCCCCAGTATCGAGGCACTGGTCATGCTCAACCAGCTATGCTGGGCGGGCCACATTGTCCGCATGCCCGACACAAGATTCCCGAAACAAGTGCTCTACTTCGAGCTCCGCAATGGCAGGCGATCACTAGGGGGGCAGAGGAAGCACTATAAGGACACTCTCAAAGCCTCCATTAAAAAAAATGCAACACCCCCACCGACACGTGGGAATCGTTTGCTCCAGAACGCCCAAACTGGAGAAGAAGCATCCGCGAAGGCGCCAATCACCTCGAGCATCACCCAGTGGAGCACGTGGAGGCCAAGCGTAAGCAGCGGAAAGAGCGCACAGAATCCAGAGCGTCTCACCCACCCGCCTTATTAAACACTACCTGCCCCACCTGTGGCAGAGTCTGCGGCTCCAGGATTGGACTATTCAGCCACCGCTGAACCCACCCTCCCGGAGTGGAAGCAAATCATCCTCGACCCTGAGGGACTGCCAAAGAAGAAGGAGAAGACACTTCAAAAGTATTTAATTGGCTGTAAAGTACTTAGAGACGTCCTGAAGTTGTGAAAGGCGCTATATAAATGCAAGTTCTTTCTTTCTTACTGCATCCAGTTCTGGTCACTAAGAAACAAGGGAGACATTCAAATGTTGGAGGCAGTGCAGAGAAGAGCCACAAAGCTGGAGCCCAGTGTCAGGGGTCTGAGTTATAAGGCAAGACTGGGTTTTTCAGCTTGGAAAGTAGGTGGCTGAAAGGTGATAAGGAGATCTGTAAGATTGTTAAAGGTGTAGAAAAATTCAGCTGAGAATATTACTTTAAATTATACTGAGGGAGTATAATCAGGCGGCGTATGTTCAAACTAGCAAAACATCATTCTCGGGCTGGTATTTGTCCCTGAAGCAACATCATTAAACAGATGATCTGGTCTTTTATCTCATTGCTGTTTGTGGATTTCCCCCCAGAGCTGACTTCAGGTGGAGGTCCCTTTTGACGGCCGGACCTCTTAGCATCGGATGGTGGCCACGGCCAGAGGTCGAGCACCCCGGCAGCTATGTGCTGCCGCAACATTGGATGGTCCAATTGGGATCAGGACCCGAAGAAAGTAAGTCCGTGGGGTGGGACGGTCTCGATGTCTAGAGGGGGCAACAAGAGCGGCTGAAGCAAAGGCTGGTTTTGGGGCGCCTGGAAGAGCCCTCCTGCTCCTCCCGATCCCACTTTAATGAAGGGGAACTTTCCTTTGGGATCCTCTTTGGCCGGGCTGCCAGCCGATAGTGCTCGGAGTGTGCACAGTACAGGCTCCGCCTGATTCAGTCACCCCAAAGAGTCATCAACATGTAGAGTGAAGTTCCAGATAGAGTAATGGATACTAATACCCTGGAATCATTTCAGAAACAATTTGATGCTACAGTGGGGAATGTTAAGATCTCTCTGGATGGATGGATGGATATATCAAGATCGGCAGATTCCTCCTGTGGTTCCCATGTATATTTGCAAGTGTCGGTGGGACTAATTTCACAGAAATGTAACTTCCCAGATGTATTTTGTTTTTGTCATTGTCCCAGGGAGAATATCGAGGAGTTGGTGCTTTTGCAATCGCTTTGATATGATTGATCTTGCTACCACTAGCCTGACAATCAATTGAGCACAGAACACTCTCAGTGTGAGCGAAGGTCTGTGTTTATTAGATTAGAAGGCAGCTTATCAGTGGAGGAGGTAATGCCTGCTCTTTGCATAGAATTACATAGAATGTACAGTACAGAAACAGGCCATTTGGCCCAACAGGTCCATGCTGGTGTTTATGCTCCCACTCTTCTTCCTCTCACCCCACCAGCATATCCTTCTATTCCTTTCTCCCTCACGTGTTTATCTAGCCTCCCCTTAAATGCATCTATGCTATTCGCCTCAACTACTCCTTGTGGTAGCGAGTTCCACATTCTCACCACTCTCTGGGTAAAGAAATTTCTCCTGAATTCTGTATTGGATTTATTCATGACTATCTTATATTTATGGCCCCTAGTTGGTCTCTCCTGCAAGTGGAAACACCTTCTCTACGTCTACCCTATCAATTCCTTTCATAATCTTAAAGACCTCTATCAGGTCACCCCTCAGTCTTCCCTTTTCTACAGAAAAGAGCCCCAGCCTGTTAAATTTTTCCTGATAGGTATAAACTCTCAGATATGATACCATCCTTGTAAATCTTTTTCGTATCTTCTCCAGTGCCTCTCCATCCTTTTTATAATGTGGAGACCAGAACAATTCACAGTACTCCACACGCGGATTAACTAAGGTTCTATACAAGGTTAACACAACTTCTCTACTTTTCAATTCTATCCTTCTAGAAATGAAACCCAGTGCTTGGTTTACTTTTTTATGGCCTTATTAACCTGCATTGCTATTTTTAGCGATTTGTGCATCTGTACCCCCAGATCCCTCTGCTCCTCTACCCCATTTAGACTCTTATTTTCCAAGCAGTATGTGGTCTCCTTATTCTTCCTACCAAAATGTACCACCTCACACTTATCTATATTGAAATGAATTTGCTAATCACATGCCCATTCTGCAAGTTTATTAATGTCGTCTTGTATTTTGTCGCATTAATAAAGTTGATGACCATGACTATATGTTGACATTAGTCTGCCCTTTGTATGAGCTTGGGAAATAAAACTTTAAATCCCAAATATTCAAAAACATATTTAAATTTCTGCACAAGGGCCACCAGTTTGGTTTATTGAAGCTCCCTGTGAAGTAACATCTGGTGCATTGCAAAGTCCTGTATGTTGTATTGCTCTAATATCCTGCATATTGTAATGTTCAGTGCACTGCAGGAGCGTGAGCCAGTATTGCCTATTTTATTTTAAGTATATCGGACCACTCCCTCTTTAGAAAGAACGTGCCTTCGATCACTTGATAGAATAAAGAAACAACCATTCAATGTGAGTCAGTTCTGCAATTTGACCAGAGGAAACCCATTAGTTGGGCTTGTGCTTCTAAATGTTCACTGTGATATTGCAGTGAATAGTAGTGAAGTTACTGATAGACTAGTAACCAGCACTTGGACTTCCACCTTTGGAGTTTTTGTCATTTGCTTTATTTGAATTGTTAGATTAATGGAAGGAATAAAGGTGGTGAGACTGCTTTAAAACCACATGGACCCAGGCTGGGTGCGATATAAACTTGAGGTGAAATTTGCAGAGGTCCCTCTCACCAGTGGGGCCTCACATGCTGCGCCCGGCTGATTTCCCTCCCACTCACATCACTTGATGAAAAACTCCGGGCAATGAAAGAGCAATTTTCCGATAAGCTGCCCGGACCATGTGAGGCTCTGCCAGTTACACATGGCCTCGTAAAATTCCACCCTGGCTCTTTACACCTCCGGTGATCTCCTCAATTTCCAGCAAAATGTGTACCTGACCAAACATAAATATATTTGGGACATTTACACAGAGGGAAATAAAAATAAAACAGAGTAAGAAGTGATCTGGGATAAATTCTGAGGACAGTTCCACCTGTGAAAAGCAGCCTCTTGGTAAGTCAATTTTCTCGCTTTATTTGCTTCACTAAAAAAGGTTTTCATGTTCTTTTTGGATAAAATTGTTATTGTTGGTTAACTAGAGACCAGTAAACGTGAAATTAATTACCATTTCCACAACCAGAGTAATGAAAATAAATAATAAAAATGAACATCTATCCAATAGCGATCATAACATGATTGAATTCAAGGTAGTCATGATGTGGAGATGCCGGTGATGGACTGGGGTTGACAATTGTAAACAATTTTACAACACCAAGTTATAGTCCAGCAATTTTATTTTAAATTCACAAGCTTTCGGAGGCTTCCTTCTTCCTCAGGTAAATGTTCCTGAACATTTACCTGAGGAAGGAGGAAGCCTCCGAAAGCTTGTGAATTTAAAATAAAATTGCTGGACTATAACTTGGTGTTGTAAAATTGTTCACAAGAATTCAAGGTAGTGTCTGAAAGGGAAAAAAGTGAATCAGCTGCTAAGATTCTAGACTTGGGTAAGGCCAACTTCCATGGGATGAGACAGAGACTGTCCACAGTAAACTGGGCAAATCTGTTAATGGGGAAAATGACTGATGATTGGTGGGAAATGTTTAAACAAACATTTAACGTGATACAGAGCTAGTTTATACCCCTGAGGAGCAAGAACTCTACTTCCCAAAAAAAACAGCCATGGACAACTAAAGACATAAGGAAAGGGCATACAAAAAGGCAAAAAATGGCACAGATCCTGGGAAAGATACAAAGATCAACAATGGGTCGCAAAACAGAGCTGCAAAAAGAGAGTATGAAAAGAAACTTGCAAGGGATATCAAAACCAATACAAAGAACTTTTATAGTTATATTAGGAAAAAGAGGGTGGTCAGGAGCAGTGTTGGCCCCTTAAAAACTGAAAGTGGGGATATTGTCATTGACAATGGGGAAATGGCGGACATGTTGAATAATTACTTTGCGTCAGTATTTACAGTAGAAAAAAAGAGGATAGCATGCTGGAAATCCCAAGAAAACTAATATTGAATCGGGGACAGGGACTCAATAAAATTAACATAAGTAAAACAACAGTAATGAAGAAAATAATAGCACTAAAGAGTGACAAATCCCCGGGACCAGATGGTTTCCATCCCAGGGTTTTAAAGGAAGTGGGTGAGCACATTGCAGATGCACTAACTATAATCTTTCAAAGTTCTCTAGATTCAGGAACCGTCCCTCTAGATTCGAAAATTGCACAAGTCACTCTGCTTTTTAAGAAAGGAGAGAAAGGGAAACCAGGGAATTATAGACCAATTAGCCTAACATCTGTTGTGGGGAAAATGCTGGAGTCCATAATTAAGGATAGGGTGACTGAACACCTCAAAAATTTTCAGTTAATCAGAGAGAGCCAGCATGGATTTGTGAAAGGTAGGTCGTGCCTGACAAACCTGATTGAGTTTTTTGAAGAGGTGACTAAAGTAGTGGACAGGGGAATGTCAATGGATGTTATTTATATGGACTTCCAGAAGGCATTTGATAAAGTCCCACATAAGACACTGTTAGCTAAGATAGAAGCCCATGGAATCGAGGGAAAAGTACGGACTTGGTTAGGAAGTTGGCTGAGCGAAAGGCGACAGAGAGTAGGGTAATGGGTAGGTACTCACATTGGTCGGATGTGACTAGTGGAGTCCCGCAGGGGCCTCAATTATTCACAATATTTATTAACGACTTAGATGAAGACATAGAAAGTATCATATCTAAGTTTGCCGATGACACAAAGATTGGTGGCATTGTAAGCAGTGTAGATGAAAACATAAAATTACAAAGCGATATTGATAGATTAGGTGAATGGGCAAAACTGTGGCAAATGGAATTCAATGTCGGCAAATGTGAGGTCATCCACTTTGGACTAAAAAAGGATAGAACAGGGTACTTTCTAAACGGTAAAAAGTTAAAAACAGTGGATGTCCAAAGGGACTTAGGGGTTCAGGTACATAGATCATTGAAGTGTCATGAACAGGTGCAGAAAATAATCAAGAAGGCTAATGGAATGCTGGCCTTTATATCTAGAGGACTGGAATACAAGGGGGCAGAAGTTATGCTGCAGCTGTACAAAATCCTGGTGAGCAGTTCTGGGCACCGCACCTTCGGAAGGACATACTGGCCTTGGAGGGAGCGCAACGTAGGTTTACTAGAATAATACCCGGACTTCAAGGGTTAAGTTACGAGGAGAAATTACACATGTTGGGGTTGTATTCTCCAGAGTTTCGAAGGTTAAGGGGTGATCTGATTGAAGTTTATAAGATATTAAGGGGAACAGATAGGGTGGATAGAGAGAAACTATTTCCGCTGGTTGGGGATTCTCGGACGAGGGGGCAAAGTCTAAAAATTAGAGCCAGACCTTTGAGGAGTAAGATTAGAAAACACTTCTACACACAAAGGGTGGTAGAAGTTTGGAACTCTCTTCCGCAAACAGCAATTGATGCTAGCTCAATTGCTAAATTTAAATGTGAGATAGATAGCTTTTTGCCAACCAAAGGTATTAAGGGATATGGGCCAAAGGCAGGTATATGGAGTTAGATCACAGATCAGCCATGACTTTATCAAATGGCGGAGCAGGCTCGAGGGGCTGAATGGCCGACTCCTGTTCCTATAAAACAGCTGGAAATCTGATTGACAGATGCTGTAAATACACAGGTCGGTCATCACATGTGGAGAGAGAAGACAGTTTTACATTTCGGGTATACACCCTGCATCAGAACTGTGAACTGAAAGATCAGCGAGGGCCTCTGTAGGGCTGGGGGAAAGGAGGAGGGGAGAGAAAAAACAAATAGATGGTCAATTGTGGAGAGGAAGTTACCGGGTAGAATGAGGTGTGCAGTGCAGGGACCTGGTGACCTTCCTGCCTCTAATGTTGCTCTTCAGGTGGACGGTGACCCTCCATCGCCGTGTTTGAGATGGACTCCAGCTGTCCAGGTCTTCACTTCCGTTTCATCCTTCGCCTCATCCGGCGCTTCAACAAAAACATTCAGTTTCATGGCCATCTGATTCCACCGTGAATCTTCACCCATTCCCCGCCTTTCCCCCCTCACTGGAGCTGGTTTCTCCACCATGGCCATTCCCCAGACTTCCCCAATGGGCCGCCACCTTCAACCACCCTTAGATCAGGGGGTGTCCAACATACGTTCCTCGAGCCTGATCTCCGTCCCTGGAACAGTTCCATCCGGCCCGCCCGCCGACTCCCCCTCAGAGGCGGACTGAGTCGGGGGAAATTTCCCCGAAACCTCGCCCGATGAATCCGGAGCCCTGGAACTTTCTAAAGCCGCTCTTTCCCGGGGCTCGGAGGCGTTTCCCGCCACGCGCTGCTCAGTCCCCCCACACACCTCGTGCTCGCCGATCCTCCAATCACAGGCTCACTTTGTTCCCGCCCTCTCCGGCCGCTCGCGCTTTGACCGTTGGGGTTTGAGGGCTCGGCCCCGCCCCCCGCTCGCTCATCCTCCAATCACAGCTTCCTCTCTCCGGCCGCTCGCTTATCCTCCAATCACAACTTCCTCTCTCCAGCCGATGGCTCATCCTCCAATCACAGCTTCCTCTCTCCGGCCGCTCATCCTCCAATCACAGCTTCCCCGCTCCAGCCGCTCATCCTCCAATCACAGCTTCCCCTCTCCTGCCACCTATCCTCCAATCACAGCTTCCCCTCTCGGGCCGCTCATCCTCCAATCACAGCTTCCCCTCTCCAGCCACCTATCCTCCAATCACAGCTTCCCCTCTCCGGCCACTCGCACATCCTCCAATCACCGCTTCCTCTCTCCGACCGCTCATCCTCCAATCACAGCTTCCCCTCTCCGGCCGCTCGCACATCCTCCAATCACCGCTTCCTCTCTCCGACCGCTCATCCTCCAATCACAGCTTCCCCTCTCCAGCCTCTCGCTCATCCTCCAATCACAGCTTCCTCTCTCCAGCTGCTCGCGCTTTGACCGTTGGGTTTTGAAGCTCCGCTCGCGCCCGTCCATCATAGAATCACAGAAAATTTACAGCACAGAAAGAGGCCATTCGGCCCATCATGTCCGCACGGGCTGAAAACGAGTCACCCGGCCTCATCCCACTTTCCAGCACTTGGTCCAGAGCCCTGTAGGTTACGGCACTTCAGGTGCACATCCAGGTACTTCTTAAATGTAAGGAATCTTACAACACCAGGTTATAGTCCAACGGTTTTATTTGAAAATCACAAGCTTTCGGAGGCTTTCTCCTTCGTCAGGTGAAGTGTGGGATTCCTTGAATGTTACTGCATTTATGGTCAGAGAACAATACCTGGCGATTACAGATAATCTTTCCAACTGCCCGTTGTCAAGGCAATCAAAGTGTTCAGACAGAGAGATGTTACATACAGGACCACCAAATATACAAACGGCCAGAACAAAAAGAGAGAGAGAGAAACATCCGAAAGGAAGAGAAAGACAGAGAATGACACGTTGTATTAAAAACAGAGAACTTTTTTTCGCTGGTGGGGTTATGTGCAGCGTGACATGAACCCAAGATCCCGGTTGAGGCCGTCTTCATGGATGCGGAAATGTGATGAGGGTTTCTGCCTCTACCATGCAGTGAGTTCCAGACCCCCACCACCCTCTGGGTGAAAAAATTTCTCCTCAACTCCGCTCTAATCCTTCTACCAATCACTTCAAATCTATGCCCCCTGTTTATTGACCTCTCTGCTAAGGGAAATAATTCCTCCCTATCCACTCTATCAAGTCCCATCATAATTTTATACAGCTCAATTAAATCACCCCTCAGCCTCCTCTGTACCAAAGAGAAGAACCCCAGCCTATCCAATCTTTCCTCATAGCTAAAATTCTCCAGTCCTGGCAACATCCTCGTAAATCTCCTCTGTACCCTTCCTAGTGCAATCACATCCTTCCTGTAATGTGACCAGAACTGTACACAGTACACCAGTGTTTTATCAGCCGCCTTCACTCTCTCTTTCAGCCTGGTGTCCCGCTCCTCCGCTCTGCAGTAAAATACCGTTTATAATGAGATATATCTGATCAGAAAAGGTGGAGCAGGAAAATAGAAAAGCAGAGGGGGGGGGGTTGAACCGGGAGATGTTCAGCTTCACCCCATGTTAAAGGAGCAAAACACGAAGGCTGAGAAAAAAGCTGAAAAGCTGGTTGAGTGAAGCGGACTGGGATGAGGAGGTGGTGACAGTGAGCTTCCTCTCTGAGACCAAATCCACGGAGCACTTACACTGAGGGACCAAATCCATGGAGCACTTACACTGAGGGACCAAATCCATGGAGCACTTACACTGAGGGACCAAATCCATGGAGCACTTACACTGAGGGACCAAATCCATGGAGCACTTACACTGAGGGACCAAATCCATGGAGCACTTACACTGAGGGACCAAATCCATGGAGCACTTACACTGAGGGACCAAATCCATGGAGCACTTACACTGAGACTATAAAATGGGAGTCAGAGTGCCTCAGTATGGACAATGGTCATGGTGGTGAAACCAGCTCGAGTGAATGAAGGGAGGAAATTGGACCAGAAGACAGTTCCCTGAATGAACAATTCAAGAGACGGTTTTGTGACTGGTCTGTGTGAGATAGAAAAAAACATGAATTGAAAAAGGACAAGTCTAGTGACAAAGGCGTTGTCAATAGTGGTTTCTAACCCTAACCCAGCCCCAACCCCCATAACCACTCGCCCCAACCAATAACCATTAACCCTAAACCGTGCAATGTCAATAGCACGATGCAGAACCATGTTGCGGTGTCAGTAGCCATTGCGATGTCATCGATGACACAGGTCGGCCGTGTTGTCATTTGTCACTCTGAGCGGGAAAAAGATCATCCAAAGAAACCATGAAAAAGCCAGAACGGAAACGCTTGATTTGAACAGTAAACGTTACGGAGGAAAGCACGCAGATTGCCATGGGAAGGGTTCCTCTTTTCCCCTCTTCTCTCAGTTTTCTCTCCACTGTGGAGAACCCAGAAATAATGCTTACAAGGTGTGTGTGGCAAAGAGTGTGAAGTGCTTGTGGCTGGGAGTTAATAATCACTGAGGCAGCCAATTATGGTTTTATTTCAGATTAGGCGCACAGGAAGTCAAACAAGACACTGCATTCCTGACCAGATAGTTAGGTGGCTCTACTGGCCCCATTCCTCCTTCCAATCTCACCCTTAGTCGTGTTTTCACTATCCCCTCTGACCTTCCCCTCACTGACCCCAAATGATCAGTCTTCAACAAAGACCTCAGCTTCATCCCCTTACGCCCCCACCTGAATTAATTTCGAGCTCGACATGATGCCGAGCTCTTCTTCCACTGTCCTCACCTCTGCGAACAATTCTTTGGCCAGGAGGCTTCCCCCTGCACAGTAGACCCATTCTCCTGTCTTCAGAGTTCTCATTCCACCTGGACCATTCCCTCTGGCCTCTGACCCACTCTTGATCTTTTCATTGGAAACAGCCTGTGTGCTATCAGCCAACTCAATTTCTCTGCTCCCCTCACTCATTCTAATCTACTTCCCTCTGAATTTGCAGCACTCCGTTCTCTCAGATCCAACCCTGACATTGTTATTAAACTTGCTAACAAGGGAGGCGCTGTTATTATTTGGCGAAAAGACCGCGACCTTGCGAAGGCTGAACGCCAACTCTCTGACATCTCCACCTATCTCCCCCTGGACCATGACCCCACCACCAAACATCAAGCCATCGTTTCCCATCTCTGACCTCATCTCCTCTGGAGCTGTTTCCCCCATGGCCTCCAACCTCATAGTCCCCCAACCTCACACAGCCCGCTTCTACCTCCTTCCCAAGATCCACAAACAGGACGGTCCCAGTCGACCCATAGTTTCAGGCTGCAGGGTGACAACGACTGGGAATTAAATATGCCAGGGTATTTAACAATCAGGAAGGACAGGCAGGAAGGAAGGGGAGGTGGGGTGGCTATGTTAATAAAGGAAGGAATCACTGTAATACAGAGAAATGATATTGGGACAAAGCATCAAGATAATGAAACAGTTTGGGTGGAGATAAGGAATAATAAGGGAAAAAAAACATTAGTGGGCGTAGTATATAGGCCTCCTAATAGTTGCAACTCTGCTGGAAGAAGTATTAATCAGGAGATAGTCGGGGCATGTAATAAGGGAACAGCCATAATTATGGGGGATTTTAATTATCATATTAACTGGACAAATCAAATTGGGCAGAGCAGCCTTGAGGACGAGTTCATTGAGTGCATCAGGGATGGATTTCTTGAGCAGTATGTAACTGATCCTACAAGGGGGCAGGCAACCTTGGACCTGGTCCTGTGTAATGAGTCAGGATTAATTAATAATGTCCTAGTTAAGGATCCCCTTGGAACGAGCGACCACAACATGGTTGAATTCCATATCCAATTAGAGGGTGAGAAGGTTGATTCTCAAACAAGCGTACTGAGCTTGAATAAAGGAGACTATGATGGTATGAGAGCGGAATTGATTAAAGTGGACTGGGAAAATAGATTAAAGGGTAAGACGGTACATGAGCAGTGGTGTTCATTTAGGGAGTTATTTTACAACTTTCAAAATAAATATATTCCACTGAGGAAAAAAGGGTGTAAAAGAAATGACAGCCACCCGTGGCTAAGTAAAGAAATCAAGGATAGTATCCGACTAAAAACAAGGACATATAAGGTAGCCAAACTTAGTGGGAGGATAGAAGATTGGGAATTCTTCAAAAGACAGCAAAAAGTAACTAAAGGATTGATTAAGAAAGGGAAGTTAGATTATGAAAAGAAATTAGCAAAAAATATAAAAACAGATAGCAAGAGTTTCTATAGTTATATAAAAAGAAAAAGGGTGGCTAAGGCAAACATAGGTCCCTTAGAGGATGAGACCGGGAAATTAATGGTGGGAAACATGGAGATGGCAAAAATGCTGAACAAATATTTTGTTTCAGTCTTTACAGTAGAGGGCACTAAGAATATCCCAACACTGGACAAACAGGGGACTCTCGGGGGGGAGGAGCTAAATACAATTAAAATCACTCAGGAGATGGTACTCAGTAAAATAATGGGACTCAAGGCGGATAAATCCCCTGGACCTGATGGCTTCCATCCTAGGGTCTTGAGGGAAGTGGCAGTAGGGATTGTGGATGCTTTGGTGATAGTTTTCCAAAATTCCCTGGACTCAGGAGAGGTCCCGGCAGATTGGAAAACTGCTAATGTAACACCGTTATTTAAAAAGGGTAGTAGGCAGAAGGCTGGAAATTATAGGCCAGTTAGCTTAACATCTGTGGTGGGTAAAATTTTGGAGTCTATTATTAAGGAGACAGTAACGGAACATTTAGATAAGCATAATTTAATAGGACAAAGTCAGAATGGCTTTATGAAGGGGAAGTCATGTCTGACAAATTTGCTTGAGTTCTTCGAGGATATAACGTATAGGGTGGATAAAGGGGAACCAGTGGACGTAGTGTATTTAGACTTCCAGAAGGCATTCGACAAGGTGCCACATAAAAGATTATTACTTAAGATAAAAAATCACGGGATTGGGGGTAATATTCTGGCATGGGTGGAGGATTGGTTATCGAACAGGAAGCAGAGAGTTGGGATAAATGGTTCATTTTCGGACTGGCAACCAGTAACCAGTGGTGTTCCACAGGGGTCGGTGCTGGGTCCCCAACTCTTTACAATCTATATTAACGATTTGGAGGAGGGGATCGAGTGCAACATATCAAAATTTGCAGATGATACAAAGATGGGAGGGAAAGTAGAGAGTGAGGAGGACATAAAAAACCTGCAAGGGGATATAGACAGGCTGGGTGAGTGGGCGGAGATTTGGCAGATGCAATATAATATTGGAAAATGTGAGGTTATGCACTTTGGCAGGAAAAATCAGAGAGCAAGTTATTTTCTTAATGGCGAGAGACTGGAAAGTACTGCAGTACAAAGGGATCTGGGGGTCCTAGTGCAAGAAAATCAAAAAGTTGGTATGCAGGTGCAGCAGGTGATCAAGAAAGCCAACGGAATGTTGGCTTTTATTGCTAGGGGGATAGAATATAAAAACAAGAAGGTATTGCTGCAGTTATATAAGGTATTGGTGAGACCGCACCTGGAATACTGCATACAGTTTTGGTCTCCATACTTAAGAAAAGACATACTTGCTCTCGAGGCAGTACAAAGAAGGTTCACTCGGTTAATCCCGGGGATGAGGGGGCGGACATATGAGGAGAGGTTGAGTAGATTGGGACTCTACTCATTGGAGTTCAGAAGAATGAGAGGCGATCTTATTGAAACATATAAGATTGTGAAGGGTCTTGATCGGGTGGATGCAGTAAGGATGTTCCCAAAGATGGGTGAAACTAGAACTAGGGGGCATAATCTTAGAATAAGGGGCTGCTCTTTCAAAACTGAGATGAGGAGAAACTTCTTCACTCAGAGGGTGGTCGGTCTGTGGAATTTGCTGCCCCAGGAAGCTGTGGAAGCTACATCATTAGATAAATTTAAAACAGAAATAGACAGTTTCCTAGAAGTAAAGGGAATTTGGGGTTATGGGGAGCGGGCAGGAAATTGGACATGAAGCTGAGTTCGGATCGGTCAATGCCCTGTGGGTGGCGGAGAGGGCCCAGGGGCTATGTGGCCGGGTCCTGCTCCGACTTCTTGTGTTCTTTAGATTTGTGGTTGGGATCAGATCAGCCATGATCTTATTGAATGGCGGAGCAGGCTCGAGGGGCCGATTGGCCTACTCCTGCTCCGATTTCTTATGTTCTTATGTTCTTATGTTCCTGCCCCATGTAACTTATTTCGTATATGGACTCTTTTTCTCCCCTTGTCCAGTCTCTTCCGATCTACATCCGCGACTCCTCCGCCACTTTAACCATTTCCAGTTTCCTGGCCCTAACAGTCTCATTTTCACCATGGACATTCAGTCCTCAACACCTCCATCCACCACCAGGATGGCCTGTGGGCCCTCTGCTTCTTCCTTGAATGGTGGCCCAACCAGTCCCCATCCACTCTAACCTCCTTCGCTTGGCTGAACTTGTTCTCACATTGAACAACTTTTTCTTTAACTCTGCTCATTTCCTCCAAATAAGAGGTGTCGCTATGGGAACCCGCATGTGTCCGAGCTAAACCTGCCTTTTTGTGGGATACATGGAGCTTTCTTTGTTCTTGTCCTACTCAGGTCCCTTCCCTGACCTCATTTTCTGGTACATCGATGACTGAGTCTGTGCCACTTCCTGCTCTCATCGACCTGAAACATCAATTCTGTTTCTCTCTCCACAGATGCTGCCTGACCTGCTGAGTGTTTCCAGCATTTTCTGTTTTTATTTCAGATTTCCAGCATCTGTATTATTCTGCTTTTGATTCTTTTTCTCCCCCCTGCCCCGCCTTATGAGGTCTTGTTTCTCTTCCACTTCTGAGGAAGGGTTTACAGCCCAAAATGTGGTTGTTGGTGGGTCAGTTGCGTGATTGCACTATTTGTATTTGTTTTCCTGAAACCGGTTTAAATACACATAAAATGATCAAAAAACCTGCGATGAAAGTACAACCGAAAATTGTACTTTAACTCTCCGCTTTGCCAGATTTTCCATGCTTCCCCCCTCCTTTAATATTCTGCTGAAACCATTTACACCTCCTCTGGAACCAGGTAACACCAGAAGGCACCAGTAGGTCTGTTGCTCTGGTAACTATATTTTTATATGTACGTTTGACCGACTGCCTTCTATAAAGGGTCACATTTTGCAGTTAAACAACAAGAATGAGTACGTTCTGTGAACAAGGCAATTTGGAGCCTGGACAAGGTGGCCATCCACAGGTCCTGGTTGGACGCGGCCCGTGGGGGGGGTCACTCTGGCTACCTGCCTCTCTTCCGCGGCCTTGTCTGTGCCCGGATGGCCCATGGAGAAGGAGCACACAGTGTCCGCTGGTTCGCTCGGGGTCTTCCGCGATCGGTGGGCACCGAAGGGACTGGAGGGTATGGTGGATAATGCAAATAATATTAATTAAGTTCATAAGTTTCCTTTGTTTTTGCTTAAGTTCTTTATTGGTTGTGCCCCTCTAAAAAGGGGGCACTTTTATTAGATTTTTTGTTTGATGATTCTGGGACAACCCAGTGTCTCCTCATAGTTTCATTAAGAAATGGCAACTTGGAGGTGCAGATAACCCAATGAGACGCATTACACCAATATACACATTACACCAATATACACCTTTTGGACTATAACCTGGTGGTGTAAGATTCCTTACAATTATTGCACCAATATACACATTACACCAATATACCCACCTATCTCTTGCAGAGTTTCACTCTCTCGGTCCCGCCCATTTATTGTATCCATTTTGTGGAATTTAACTTTATTTCCGTGTCTCCCCAGAGCGGCTGCTGTTCCCTCCCGACCTCCACCCACCGTGTGTCCATTAACTCCACATTAAAGAGACCGGCCCGGTCTGAACCCGTTTATTACAATCTGTTCCTGTGCCCATGTTACAAACTCACCGAAGATGAGCGGGGACAAGGTGCGGGCAGGAAGTTCTGGGTGAGGAGGGTCCCGGTGAGAAGGAAACCGGCTGCTCAAAGTGTGGAACAGGTTAGTGGGCTCGGGAATATTTCACCGCCCGGGGAGTTGGCTGAGAATCATTGGGCCAAAGGGTTCACTTTCGGATTTATCACCGGGAATCAGTGAGCGTGAAACCCGCAGCCCAGTCCCACCCTCCAGACCCTGAGAGCGGGTCCGGGGGAGAAGGAGCAGCTTCACAGATAATTGCGGATTAAGACGGCTATTTGGACCCGTTTTAGCGTAACTAGCCAGAAAAAAACCTAAACAGTTGGTTCTTAAATGGTGCCTGGGTTTTTACCCCCACTCCCTTATCCAGAGGTTCAGTCCCTCTGTGTGAAGACCTTCTTGACAGTACTAAAATGGCCTTTTCATAGGAAGAAAGAATGAACTTGCATTTCTTTAGTGCCTTGCACAACCTCAAGACATCCCAAAGCACTTTACAACCAATGAAGTAGTTTTGAAGTGTGGTCACTGTTGTAATGTAGGAAATGGGCTGCCAATGTGTGCACAGCAAGATCCCGTAAACAGCAATGTGATAATGTCCAGATAATTTTTTTTCATGAAGTTGGTTGAGGGATAAATGTTGGCCAGAATATTGAGGAGAACTCCCTTGTTCTTCAAAATAGTGCCATTTTTTCTTTTACGTCCACCTGAGAGGGCAGGCATGGCTTTGGTTTAATGTTTCATCCGAAAGACAGCATCTCCGATAGTGCAGTGCTACCTCAGTCCTGCACTGGAGTGTCAGCCTAGATTTTGTGCTCAAGTCTCTGGAGTGGAACTTGAACCCACAACCTTCAGATGCAGAAGGGGGAGAATACCACTGAGGCAAGGCCGACACCTAATAGTTTGAACGATTGTCCTATTCACGATTTAGTTTGAGTAACTTTCTGAATCAACCTTATTCCATATTGTTTACTATCTTGTATACATCTCTGTAAGGTCACCTTTTCGGTTGTCTCCTTTTAAAGCTGAGATGCCCAAGTGTCTGCAGTTGCTTCTCATAACTCCATCCTCTGGCACTACGGATCAGTCTCATGCCTCTTCTCTGACTGTCTTCAAGGCCTGAATGTTTCCCTCAGGTCTTGATGGCTGGAACTGGACATGCTACTGAAGATGTGGTCTGACCAGAGTGCGATATAGTTTGTCCATGACTTTGTCTAACTTGTACTCTACTATTTTGCTCTGTATAGTTCAGCATTCCATTTGCTTTTTGAATTGCTGCTTCACGATGACTGGACATGTTGGGGGTTATTTTAACTTTTGGTGAAAGCATAAAATGGGTGATATTGGATTTACCGCCTGTCATATTCCAGGTGTATAACAGGCAAAAGTTCACATTTATCAATTTAATTTGCTATTTATTAAATTCTGAAACATGAAGTTCTAATTTACTCGTGTGATGTTGCTCCAATCGTCATGTTGTGATAGTACAGAATGTAAGTCGACCATTTTCATCACCCCACTGGTCTGTGTGGCTTTAGAGTGTACGGAGTCCAGAAACAAATGAAAGTTTTTCTCTATTAAATGGGCTACAACATTCCATCACTGGGTAGGTGAAGGCTTTGTAGAACACTGAATTAGGCAACAAATCGGGCAGAATGTGTTTGAAAAATCCCATTCTTCTATTGTCCCACTGTCATTACCACCTGTTCGTTGCAGCGCCAATCAGATGTAGTTACTTCTTGCCCCACAATCAGCATTTCTGTTCCAATAACATCATGTTTTACCGTGAAGGTACATTTTGCGAACACATGGTTCTGTTTTCCTGTCACTGTCTGTATTTTTCCTTCCTAATCAACGATCACTGGATAAACGTGCAGAGTCGCCATGGGATGAGCTTTGTGTTGAATGTTGAGAACATGTGATCTTAGTTGCAGTAATATTAGACCAATATGAAACTACAAGAGATGCAATAATAGCAGCAGTTCATTATAACATTCTTTAGTTTCCCACTCACTGTGGTAGCCATATTGTATTACTGAGACAAATGGAGTTGTGGTGGGTGGTGAGATACATTGTGTAGGAGGGAGGGAGGACTAGGCTTACATAAAATCATGGAATGATACAGCAGATAAGGAGGCCATATGACCCATTGTGCCTGTGCTGGCTCTTTGGTAGAGCTAAAAATTAGTCCCACTCTTTCCCCATGGCCCTGCAATTTTTTTGCCATCAAGTATTTATCCAAATCCCTTTTGAAAATTACTATTGAATCTGCTTCCACCGCCCTTTCAGGCAGTGCATTCCAAATCATAACAGCTTGCTGCGTAAATTTTTTTCTCCTCATGTCGCCTGTGTTTCTTTTGCCAATCACCTTAAATCTGTGTCCTCTGGTTACCGACCCTTCTGCCACCGGAAACCGTTTCTCCTTATTTACGCTATCAAAACTGTTCATGATTTTGAACACCTGTATCAAATCTCTTAACCTTTTCTGTTCTAAAGAGAACAACCCCAGCTTCTCCAGTCTCTCTACATAACTGGTACCATTCTAGTAAATCTCTTTTCTGCACCCTCTCGAAGGCCTTGACATCCTTCCTAAAGTGTGGTGTCCAGAATTGAACATAATACTCCAGCCAAGACCTGATCGGTGTTTTATAAAGGTTTAGCATAACATCTTTGCTTTTGTATTTTATGCCTCTATTAATAAAGCCCAGAATCCCATATGCTTCTTTAACAGCCTTCTCAACTTATCCTGCCACCTTCAAGGATTTGTGTACATACACCCCCATGTGTCTCTGTTCCTGCACTCCCTTTAAAATTGTACCATTTAGATTGCCTCTCCTCATTCTTCCTACCAAAATGCATCACTTCACACTTCTCTACGTTAAATTTCATCGGCCATGTGTCTGCCCATTTCACCAGTCTATGTCCTCCTGAAGTTTGTTACTATCCTCCACATTGTTTACTACATTTGAGTTTCGTGTCATCTGCAAATTTTGAAATTATACCCAAGTCCAGGTCATTAATATATATCAAAGAGCAGTGGTCCTAATACTGACGCCTGGGTATTCCACTGTATACTTCCCTCCAGTCTGAGAAACAACTGTTCACCACTACTCTCTGTTTTCTGTCCCTAATCCAGGAAGTATAACTTCTTTGCTTTTGTACTCTATGCCTTTATTTATAAAGCCAAGGATCCCATATGCTTCGTTAACAGCCTTCTCAACTTGTCCTACCACCTTCAAAGATTTGTGTACACACACCCCCAGGTCTCTCTGTTCCTTTACATTTAATTTATTTTGCATGGTGCAAGGGAGATGGGAGATGAACAATCAGGGCTCATTGATGTTAAATGGGTTACACCTCTGCTGAAAAAGCAAAGAAGAATTTGAGAGATTGCATTAATCATTCGTACACCAGCACCGCACAGCTTAATTTCAGGGCCACTGATTATTTTAGTAATATCTCCAAGAAATATAACAAGGATTTTCTTTTAGGTAATCAATTGGTCTGTTACAAAGATGAAAAGAAGATGCTTCAGTATTTTGTTCATCCTCTGCATTCTTCAAACTGCAATACCAGGTAAGAAATGGAGTTTTTATCGTAAATCTTACTGATGCCATGTTTTTATACTAGTCTTATTTACCAGTGTAACCAAATTAGAGCATAACAGTTTTAGGGAACAGGAAAGGGTCAATAGACCCAAAGAAACTCAGCCCCCTTTGATAGATTAACCTCACCCACCTGTGGTTTTATTATATCCCTCAATCTGTTCTCTCTCCAGAGCTACATTCTATTTTGTACTGTCTGGTTCAATGGCTTTCACTAATAACTTATTCCCGATGGGTGAAAAATGTTCCAACTGACATTCCTCCTAATTTCCTAACTTGCAACTAGCGTCCTCTGATATTTATGTCCTTCAACATTTGGGAAGAATTTGCCTGGACTAAGCTTCAGGTGTGTAAGATGTGTGCCCAAATAAATCTTCTTTATAGTTCAGAATTCCAACGCATGCAAAAGAAGGACTTCTTCAATGCATGTTGAAGATGCATGACCGAGCATTGAGGTGCAATAGTAGCAAACAACAATAAAATGGAGGGCTGCAGCCAGACTGTCTCTGGGCAATCTGCAGGGGGAGCCAGCTTCACGGTGGACACCACTTTGCCAAAGTCCCCAGATGACAATTTGGATTTAGCATTCGGTGACGAGTAAACCCAATGGCTGGCGTGTGTCTCGCTGCAGTGATTAGATCCTTCCATTACACCGAATGTGACAGATATTCACCTAGCTGATGAGGAAACACTGAGACTTGGGATCACATGCTGAGGACAGACATTATCTGGAGGCCAGGTATGAGAACACATACATATTGTAGCATGATTCAGCTGGAGAGGCAAGTACCTGCTACAGAAGCTCCACACCTCCAATTAGGGGAACCACCTTTCGACGTGTATGGTTTGTGCTGATATTGTGAGCAGGAGGATGGTGGCAGTGCACTCATAAATGTTATGAGGAGTAGTGCGTCACACCATGACCGTGGGGAGTTGTCTGTCCAGTGAGTACTCAAACCCACATTTGTCAATTTTCTAATGGTGAACATATTTGAAGAAAAGTAATAAAGTGTGTATGCAGAAGTTCTTTGTTCAGAATCAGGAGATGAACTGAGGAACATCGTTAACATGAAGACCAGTGAGTTCAATGCCTCAACCTTCTATACCATCAAAATTACCCTCATGGAATAACGGCAAATTAGCTTAAAGCACTGCTTCTCCTGCCTGGAAGTCACTTCCTCAGCCATTGCCACCACCTGAAACACCTCTTACAGGATCACAAGACCATTACAGATGAGGAAGACCATTTGAACCATCCTAATTCATCCATCCAGAAAGTCCTCTCCTCTCCCATTTCAGCATCCAGGATTTTTGCCTCCACTACTCTTCCTGAAAGTCTGTTCCATTTGTTGACCACTATTTTGTGTGAAGAATTTCCTAATAGCAGTCCTAGATTTATCTTTTATTAGTTTGAACCTGTGTCCCTTTGTCCTACTTTAGTAATTTAATTTAAATTTAAAGTAGTGTTCTGGATTTATCTTTCCCATTCCCTTAACTATATAGATTTATCTCTGTATCTCCAGTCTTGCCTTAAAGCTCAGACCTTTTGACATTAGGGAGGATCAGCCTTGTGGCTCTTTCTCTGTGCTGTCTGACACTTGAATGTCTCCCTTGTGTCTCAGTGACCAAAATTGAACACAGTACTCAAAAGTGTGAGTTTTTTTTTTTGCCCAGAGTTTGGTTCTGACTTCTATTCTACTATTTTAGCTCAGAAGTTTAACATTTTATCGGCTCTGTTGATTGTTGCTTTGCATTGACTGGACATGATGAGCGTTAAGTCTACCAAGATTCCTCGGTCTCTTCCAACATCATGCTTAGCTATTGTGTGCAGAAATTTGAATACTGAATGGACCAGACTGTGTCATTGAGTTCTGGGAAAGCTCCAGCCTTATCCCTGCGCCCCCCCCCCCCACCCCAGTACAATTTTTACAGTTTTCATACTTTTAGAAAACACCGGGGTTTGATATGAGTCTCTTGTGAGAAATAAAATGGGATTTTCAAATTTAAAAGGAGGATGTCATTGATGGTGTTCATTCTCTCTCTTTCTCTTTCTTTCTCTCCATGTTTCCTATGCCCCCCCCCCACTTTGTCAAGCAACGAATGTAACTGTTACCACAGTACCCCCCCACCCTGACTACGAGCCTGAGATGGATGGTCTGAATGTCCTTTTCTCAATCCTGCTTTTTTCATATACTGGCCCTGAAATTCCACAGGTTCTCCCAGTCTCTCCTGCTGTAACTTGGACAGGAAACCGGTGTAATCCCCTGAGCAATGGCAGGAACGGCCATTTACACTGCTTCTTTGATGGTTCCACCAATCTCCTGCCAAAGCTATAGCAGAAGACCTGGTGCAGAAAATAAAGATGGCTAATGGAATGCTGGCCTTTATATCTAGAGTACAAGGGGGCAGAAGTTATGCTGCAGCTATACAAAACCCTGGTTAGACCGCACCTGGAGTACTGTGAGCAGTTCTGGGCACCGCACCTTCGGAAGGACATATTGGCTTTGGAGGGAGTGCAGCGTGGGTTTACTAGAATGATACCCGGACTTCAAGGGTTAAGTTACGAGGAGAGATTACACAAATTGGGGTTGTATTCTCTAGAGTTTCGAAGGTTAAGGGGTGATCTGATTGAAGTTTATAAGATATTAAGGGGAACAGATAGGGTGGATAGAGAGAAACTATTTCCGCTGGTTGGGGATTTTAGGAGTAGGGGCACAGTCTAAAAATTAGAGCCAGACCTTTCAGGAGCGAGATTAGAAAACATTTCTACACACAAAGGGTGGTAGAAGTTTGGAACTCTCTTCCGCAAACGGCAATTGATACTAGCTCAATTGCTAAATTTAAATATGAGAGAGATAGCTTTTTGGCAACCAAAGGTATTAAGGGATATGGGCCAAAGGCAGGTACATGGAGTTGGATCACTGATCATCCATGATCTTATCAAATGGCGGAGCAGGCACGAGGGGCTGAATGGCCGACTCCTGTTCCTATGAAATGCTGGTGGAATTTTCAGGTCACTCTATTTACTGTGCAAGTAATTGTGTGAATAGTACAAAATGTAATAGTTATCATTTTTATAATATTTGTTCCCTTTGCAATTGATGTGAATTTATTTCCTAGATAAATGATTTTTGAAAGATTAACACCAAAAACGGAATTTTAGTTATATTTCACTAAATATTTTCAGAGAAGTTGCAACAAAAATATTTAGATAGTAAGACTGCTAATGTTTGGAATGTTATGTTTTGCCAGAGAAGTTTCGTGTCACTGGACCAGTACATCCCATCATAGTCACTGTAGGTGAAGATGTTGTATTACAGTGCCAACTGGTACCAGGTATATCCCTGGACAATCTGGAGGTTCGATGGTTTAAATCAGACTTTACTTCGCCAGTACACTTATGCACAGATAGACAGGATCGACCTGACGTGCAGGACAAAGCTTATCAAGGGAGGACGGAACTTTTTAAAGATGAGTTTCCCCGTGGAAATGCCTCTCTCAAACTGAAGAAGATAAGAGCATCAGATGAAGGGAGCTACACGTGTTTCATTGATTCCAAATCAAACTATGAGGAAGCAGTGATGAATCTGAAAGTTGGAGGTTAGTCCACTTAGTTACAATATTCAAAGTGGCAATTTTTAAAAATCGTTACTTATGAAGTAGCAAGCTGCGAGCCCGTGAGAAACCAAAACCACAGAGATGTCACTAAAAATTAAAGATTTTTGCTACTAAATCACTGTGCTATCTTTAGTAGAACAGCCCAGGAATCTGTGCTGATGTTCAGTTAAAATTATTCAGTTGTACCATTCACCGTTTAAACATATTTGACACTTTTCAGTATTTTTGATCTTTTTTTCTTCACAGAAAGTGTTTAGGAATGAGTTATGTTTTAAGTGTTATTTTAAAATAGTGAATTTGCACAAGTTTAGAAAAAATCCCCAGGCTCCAGGCATTCAACCTGTACATTAAAACTAGATGAGCCAGTTTGTGGAATTTTGATTCATCCTAGGCCCTTAAGCCAGGATGACCCCTCTCCATTTTGAGAAGAGTAGGAGACCTTTACTTTAAATGCACGCTCCAAGGGGTGAGGAGAGGTAGTGGGTTTTATCAGGCGAATCACCAAATGGGAAAGAGGTCAGAGACAGCCCTCCCATATGCTGGGAACACTGAAAAAAGGACAGAGACACTTGGGCAGTCAGTCAGTCAGTCAGTCAGCCAGCCAGCTCAATCTGGGGAAAAAGTCCAGCCCAATGTGGGGAAACTTGCTCATCTCAAACCCAAAGCCATTAAGAAACAGAAGGCTGACCAGGAAAAGTTAATTGGCATTTTTTTTGCAGTTAATTGAAAGTATCAATCAAGGTGAGATTTGATTACAACTGTTACTCTGTACAGTCACTTGTCGTCTGTAGGAGAAAGCACCTTAATGATTTATCACTGGCCTTGTCTCATTAAAGTCTTTTAGTCCACCTTTGGAAAGATTGGAGGAGCGCATATGCAAAAGACACAATATCCAGTTCACTTCACAAAGGGGTCCGATTGTTGCACTTCCGGGTGATGCTATTGCAAACTTTGGGCAGCAGGGGCACACTCATACTCGTAAGACACTCGGACTGCAGAGGAGTTTGGGAATCTGTGCTCCAGTTCCTGGTTTGAATGTCATAGAATGTACAGCACAGAAACAGGCCATTCAGCCCAACAGGTCCATGCCAGTGTTTATGCTTCACATGAGCCTCCTCCCTCCCTACTTCATCTAACCCTGACAGCATATCCTTCTATTCCTTTCTCCCTCATGTGTTTATCTAGCTTTCCCCTTAGCTTTCCCTTAGATGCATCTATGCTAGTCATCTCAACTACTCCTTGTGGTAGCAAGTTCCACATTCTAACCACTTTCTGGATAATGAAGTTTCTCCTGAATTCCCTATTGGATTTATTAGTGACTATCTTGTATTTATGGCCCCTAGTTCTGGTCTCTCCCACAAGTGGAAACATCTTCTCTGTCTACCCTATCAAACCCTTTCATAATTTTAAAAATCTGTCAGGTCACCCCCCAGTCTTTTTTCTCGAGAAAAGAGCCCCAGCCTGCTCAATCTTTCCTGTTAGGTATAACCCCTCAGTTCTGGTATCAGCCTAGTAAATCTTTTTTGCACCCTCTCCAATGTCTGTACATCCTTTCTATAAGATGGAGACCAGAACTGTGCAGTATATGCCATGTGGTCTAACCAAGGTTCTATACAAATTTAACATAACTTTGCTTTTCAATTCTATCCCCTTAGAAGTGTACTCCAGTGCTTGGTTTGCTCTTTTTATGGCCTTATTAACCTGCGTCGCTACTTTTAGTGATTTGTGTATCTGTCGTCCAGATCCCTCTGCTCCTCTACCCCATTTAGACTCTTATTATCCAGGCAGTATGTGGCCCCTTTATTCTTCTCTCCAAAATATAATACCTCACATTTAACTATATTGAAATTCTGTTGCCAATTACACGTTCATTCTGCAAGTTTATTAATGTCTTCCTGTATTTTGTCGCAGTCCTCCTATATTAACTGTAACCCCCAATTTGGTATTGTCCACAAATTTTGAAATTGTACTTCTGATTCCAGAATCCAAATCATTTATGTAAATGGTGAACAACAGTGGTCCCAGCACCAATCCTTGTGGAACACCACTTTTGCCAGTCTGAGTAACTACCTTTAACCCCTACTATCTGTTTTCTGTTTTGTAGTCAGCCTGCTATCCATCCTCTTATTTGTCCCCTGACTCCACATGCTCTGACCTAAGTCTTGAGTCTACTATGAGCTACCGTATCGAAGGCCTTTTGAAAATCCAAATATATTACATCTACTGCATGACCTTTGTCTACCCTTTCTGTTACTTCTTCAAAGAATTCAGTAAGGTTGGTCAAGTATGACCTTATCTTTTGAAATCCGTGCTGACTATTCTTTGTTATATTTTCGGTTTCTAGATGTTTTTCTATTACATCTTTGAGTATGGATTCCATTATCTTTCCTACAGCTGACGTTAAGCTAACTGGTCCATAGTTCCCTGGACTTGTTCTATCGCCCTTTTAAAATATAGGAATCACATTGTTTGAAAAGGTGGAGAGAGAGAAAAGGAGGCAGAGGGGTTTAGGGAGTAAATTGCAGAAAATAGAGCTGATGGCTGTGGGCTCTGCCACCAGTGTTTGGGCAGACGTACAGAAGACTGGAGGGAGCAGGAGACGATATAAGGCTGGAAGATGCTGCAGAGATGGGGTGGGGCAAGGCCATGGAGGGATTTGAAAACAAGGACAAGGATTCTAAATTTAATGCATGTAGGATTGGTAGCTAATGTAAGTTATTGAGGATGGGGGAGTGATTGGTGAATGCGACTTAGTGCGGGACAGGATATGGACAACACAGTTTTGAACCAGTTGAAGTTGCAGAACTGTGGAGGCCAATGAGGAGAATGCCAAGAGAAATCAAGTCTAAAGGTGAGAAAAGTGGGATTAAGGGTTTCATGCATGGATAGGAAGAGGTAGGGATGGAAGTGGATAATATTGTGGAGATTGAAATAACTGTTCAACTTCATTGAAGTGGCCCAAGCAAGACACCCACAGAAGTTGTAAAGATTGCACCATATCAATATTTGCCAACTGCGGGGCACTAAATTTGTAAATGTTCCAAATTCATTGGCTTTCTGTTCATCTTTTTGTCAACTTTAGTGAAAAAGTAGATGTCAATCAAACAAGGAGTGCTACTTTATACTCTGGTCTGGTCTTTTGTTAAAATTAGTCAATGGAGGAACTCTGATTTCTATATTAATAGCACTTATCGGTCTACAATTCTGATGGATTGTTGCAACTAGATAGTAAACATTAAGAGTAATAATTTTCATTGGTCATGTAAACTTAATATCTTACTGGTAATTAAATGCTAATTGCAGGTTTTGGACACCAGCCTTGGATTCACCTGGAGGGAACCAATAAACAAAGAGTTTGTCTTGTGTGTAAATCTGATGGTTGGTATCCTGAGCCAGGTGTACAGTGGCTGGATGGGAATGGACAAGATGTGACAGCACAATCTGTAACAACACACACAAAGGACTCCAGGGGCCTTTTTACTGTTTTGACACAAATTGATGTAACAAGTGATTCTGTGAACAGATTCTCCTGTCTAATGCAGAACAGTCTACTGAACAAAGAGGAAGAGGCCCATCTCCAGATATCAGGTGTGTGAGCAGCCTTTCATTGTTTTAAAACAAAACTTTCTGCGCAAAAGTGTTTCCTCCTGTCCTGAAGGTACTGATTCCCACAGGATTCCACAGGCCCCTGTTCTCCTCTGCTATATTTTCCTGATGCTATTTGTCATGGGGCCCAGACAGCTGGCTAGTGAACTATTGGGTTATCACAGCCGAGCGCAATCCTGTCCTCTTCTGACATCCACACACACGCACAATCCGGCCGAGGTCACTGGCTGATGATCCACACCAGAACTGTTAGGGAACTTGTTTTCCTCCTTGGGCCAATTTTATTACAAACTGCTGCTGCCCTAGCTATGACCAGCTCACTCAGTGGGGACAGAAAATGGAACCTGGGATCTTCTGATCGTATGGGTTGGTTACACACTGGTTTACCAGCTGGGCCATTTGGGAACCAGCTGTAAGCAGCTTTTAATGTAATATCATGGCCTCCTTTGTGCTCCACATTGGCAGCCATGGAAAGCACCCCTTCTGTAGAATTTCTTCCACACTGTTTTTTCCCCTTTGTTTTCCTTCCTCACATTTCCCCATTGTAATTCTATTGGGACCAATGCCTGATTTACCAATATCAATACATGGTGTCAATTGGCACCAACCTTCTCCTCTCCGTTGAGGTTGTAATGTTTAGTTCCTTATACTTTATACTTTATACCTGGCACGCACTTCTTGCAGGGATTATGTAACCCCCTTGATCTGTACCCAATAAATCGATTTTACATAAACCCTGAGGCCAGGTTGAGCCGATACTGACACGGGTGCCCACCAATTTATGTAAATGCCCTGACCTCAGGTTTCGGATGGGGTTATGGGTGCCTTGGGCCAGCAGCTATGGGTATGATGCCTCTGAAACTTGGGGCACGAAGGTCTCTTCCACACTATTGGGCACCACAGATCAGACACTGATTCTGTTTTTTATTTTACAGATGCATTCTTCCCTAAGGTTAACGCGTGGCTGGTGACTTTCTGGGTGGCTGCAGGCCTTGTGATTACGGCTATTGCTCTTGATATAGTGTTCCACAGAAAAAATAATAAAAAGATTAAAGGTAGGAGCATAAGTAACAGTTTGGCGTTATTCCAGTAAAACGGCTGTAAAATGTTATGCATGCAAATTTCTTGGGGGTGAAATGAGCGTGGGCAGGGTCACAAAACAGGCAATATCGCATTGGTCGCCCATTAAACGTTCCATTGATGTCAATATAACTGAATATCAGGCGTGTGGTATAACAGGCGGCAAATACGATTCCATCTGTTTTGCATCCCTGCCTCTATCCAATTTCACCCACCTTGTGTCTGACACACCTCCTTCACATCTCAGTGTCAAACTATGTTCAAAAAAAGAAAGCCAATCATTTCCTAAAGGTTTTTTTATGACCTTGATATGCTGGATCTCCCCAAGGTCATGAGCCAGAAATAAGCAGCTACAATTACCCTCTAATTGATCTCAGCATGTGCCTACTTAGACCACTGGACTAATGAGAGGAGTTGAGCAGTACCTTTTAAAAAGACAGGCCAAGTGAAACACAATTCTATCTTGGCAGCGAAACACCACAACTGCACTCCAGAACCGAGACTACCCACAAGCATTGCCACAGGAGATCAGCCAATAAATCTTAATTATTAATTAGATTCAAGGGAGAAACTTCTCTGATTTGACCTTTTGGATACAGTTACAGTTTTGGAATTTAATCCACAAACAGCCTAATGGTCAATATGGTTGGACATCTATCTTTACTGCCTGTTATCCTAACTCACACCAAATCCTGTTCATCCATCACCCCTGTACTTGCTGACCTGCATTGGCTCCCAGTCCAACAATGCCTTGATTTTAAAATTCTCACCCTCCTGTTCAAATCCCTCCATGGCCTTGCCCCCTCCCTATCTCTAATCTTCTCCACCCTCTCAGGTGGATGATAATGATCCCATTGCACTTTCTAAAGAAGAGCAGGGGAGAACTCCCCGGTGTCTTGGCCAATATTTATCCCTCAACCAACATCACTAAAAAAACAGATGGTCTGGTCATCATCACATTGCTGTTTGTGGGATCTTGCTGTGTACAAACTGGCTGCTGAGTTTCCTACATTACAACAGTGACTACACTTCAAAAGTACTTCATTGGCTGTAAAGCGCTTTGGGATGTCCTGAGGTCGTGAAAGGCGCTATATAAATGCAGGTTCTTCTTTCTTACATTCGGTCAAGATTTTGAACCTCAAGAGTGTTAGAATTTTAAAAATGTGGTCAATTATTTGTTAGAATTTTCAGAAGTTTATCTTTTGGATTTGTTTCACATTTACAATGGGAAGTAAGTATATTGTGTGCTGTTTGTACACCCAGTATTCCTATACAGAATGTGCCAGTAGCTGCAGAATCTCACACTAACACATCCCTATGTTATTGACTTTCAGAACTACGACTGTTTTGCACTTTGGAAGGTAAGCTATCTCTGAACCAGTTCAGAGCCCTGATTTACGGTGACTGAATCAGAAAACTCTTGTTTTTATTGCTCAAAATTAGGGGAATTTTGAGGAATAAATGCTGTGATTCCATATATTTTCACAAGTACTGAAAACCAATGGTAGAATTAAAGTGGAAAAGGCACCAAGCCCCGATGGCATGCATCCTAGAATGCTGAGGGAAGTCAGGAAATAGTAGAGGCTCTGAGTACCATCTTTCAAACATCCTTAGATGTGAAAGTTGTGCCAGAGAACTGGGGGGTTAAATGCTCTGCTCAAAAAGAGAGAAAGGGATAAACCAGGTAACTACAAACCAGCTAGCCTAACATCAGTAGTGGGTAAGCTTCTAGAGTCCATAACACAGGATAAAATTAACACTCGCCACAATAGGTTTGAGTTAATCAAGGTTGGCTTACATGAATTTGTAAAAGGCGAGTTATGTCTGATTAAATTTAAGAGTTCTTTAAGGAAATAATGGTGTGTATATCGAGCTGCATAAGAGGCTTGTTGATCAAATGAAGGGACAGGGTATTAAAGTGAGCAGCATGGATCGGAAGTGGTTTAAAGGTTGTAAAGAGGGCTGTCCCTAGTGGTCAATGTCGGGGCCATTGCACAATTATCAAAATTTGCAGATGACACAAAAATAGGAAGCATGGCTAACTGTGAAGTGGACTGTAAGTGACTTCAGAAGGACATGGAGGGGCAGCTTTTCCTGTTCCTGCACCCGGGGTCATTGGTTCATCTGGACACAGTGAATACAGGAAAATTGGGTGGAGAGAACTGTATGCCCACAAGGGAACCTGCCCTTAAATTAATGGACAGAAGATCACACAGGCGCCATTGGATTTCAGTGCAGGCTGGTGAGAGGAGAACTTTCTTCATTCCTAATTTGCAACGGTACAATTGACCGATTTTATTTGGTGGCCAGTGAGAAATGCAAAGCATGATGATTTGTGTATTTTTACTTGCAGGTTATAGTGACCAGGCAATAAATTATGGTAAGTACAGAACTGTAATACAAAACAACAGTAACTTGCACTTGTATTGTGCCTTTTAATGTCGTAAAACGTCCCAAGGCAATTCACAGGAGTGTCATCGGACAAAATTTGACACCTGATATTAAGACAGGTGAAGAATTAGGTTTTAAGGAGCATCTTAAAGGAGGAAAGAGGTGGAGAGGTTTTAAAAGCTGAGGGCCGAGGCAGCTGTGGGGCAATGGAAATCGGGGATGCACAAGAGGTGAGAATTGGAGGAGCGCAGCGATCTCGGAGGGTGATAGGGGTGGAGAAGGAGGATAGAGATAGTGAGGGGTGAGGCCACGAAGGGATTTGAACACTCGGATGAGAATTTTAAATTTGAGGTGTTACTGAACGGGAGCCAATGTAGGTCAGCGAGCACAGGGGTGATGGGTGAACGGAAAACATCCAATAATTCTATATATACATTTAGAATAACACAGAAAATTGATATTCTGTATGAGAATAAATGTCACTAAAATTAAAGCACAGTTCCTGAACACTTCAATGTTAATGTATCGATGAATGAGCTTTAACAAATGTATATGTTAAACATCAATTGTGATTATGAATGAGGTTGGGTGTTGTCCTCACTTGCTGGTGACCATGAATCAAGCTTTAATCTGGTCGGAAATCTCCCTCGTGGCTGCTGTTCACGGAGGGATATTTTGTGTTCAGTCCCTCCTGCCTGTACTCTAGTGGATGCCTGATTCACTCCGACTGTAATTGCCAGAGGCTCTGTGTCCAGGGAGAAGAGATGGGGAGATAGGTCGCATCCCTGTGGAGTGGGAATGCAGTGCAGCTGGGACCATTGTTGCACAGTGGATGTGGGCTGTAAATACATGATTTCAATCTACTTCTTGAATGTGTCAGCAACGGCCATTTTCTCAAGGATCGTCAGAAGGAATTTTGACTTTGTCCAGTCAAATGCTTGACTTTAATGAATACACTGAACGCTACAGTCATACAAGTGGCAGTCTTTACCTTAGTTACTGGTAGCAGTAAATCCAGTTTTTAATCTGGATAAAATATTTCCCCAGTTGTCACTGCATAGCGAGATGCAGAATTCTCTGTTAGTGACAGTGATTTTAGGAGAGGATTGGGAAGCTTTTTCTCGAGTCCCGGCTACTTCTGTCAGTGGAAATGAGTGTAAATTTGGAGCTGCGCTCAGACCGGAGCAGACGTTCATTTCAGGCATGTCAGGGGAGCAGTTTCTCAGACATGAGGAGGGAGGAGGAGTAATTTTAACCTAACTCGCCTGGCGGGAATCTCACAGGATCGGATGGAACACGCTCTGGGTTTTACACCTTGCCCGATATTACTGTCCATTGACTTCAATGGGGAGTAAAAGCGGGTGGGATGTAAGACCAGCATTGTATCTGATCTTGACTGTTTCCCGACAGGTGGGTTAGGATAAAATTGCCTCCGAGGGGTCTTTTCAGGACCAAAGCAAAGGGAGAATTGCTCAGGTTGCTGTGCGTAGGAATATTGTAAATACATTCAAAAATACAGTCTTGTTCACCCTCCATTCTTCCTTCACTGGGTGACTGTACATCCGCCCCCTCCCGATCCCACACCACCTAAAAAAAAACTTACATCTTTGACTTTTCTTCTGGCTAACTGTCCTAATTCCTTCCCTCTTCCGACTCAGCTGCTTTAGGACTTTCATTGTATGAAAGACGCCATAAAAGTGGAATCTGCTGTTGAGCCTGGAAAACAAACACACACAACTTTAAAATGATGAGAATACAAAAAAGTGACGCTTCGGCCCCATCCCCCCCCCCCGTCCCCCGTGACGCTTCGCCCCCCCCCCCGTCCCCCGTGACGCTTCGCCCCCCCCCCCGTCCCCCGTGACGCTTCGCCCCCCCCCCGTCCCCCGTGACGCTTCGCCCCCCCCCCGTCCCCCGTGACGCTTCGCCCCCCCCCCGTCCCCCGTGACGCTTCGCCCCCCCCCGTCCCCCGTGACGCTTCGCCCCCCCCCGTCCCCCGTGACGCTTCGCCCCCCCCCCGTCCCCCGTGACGCTTCGCCCCCCCCCGTCCCCCGTGACGCTTCGCCCCCCCCCGTCCCCCGTGACGCTTCGCCCCCCCCCGTCCCCCGTGACGCTTCGCCCCCCCCCGTCCCCCGTGACGCTTCGCCCCCCCCGTCCCCCGTGACGCTTCGCCCCCCCCCGTCCCCCGTGACGCTTCGCCCCCCCCCGTCCCCCGTGACGCTTCGCCCCCCCCGTCCCCCGTGACGCTTCGCCCCCCCCGTCCCCCGTGACGCTTCGCCCCCCCCGTCCCCCGTGACGCTTCGCCCCCCCCGTCCCCCGTGACGCTTCGCCCCCCCCGTCCCCCGTGACGCTTCGCCCCCCCCGTCCCCCGTGACGCTTCGCCCCCCCCGTCCCCCGTGACGCTTCGCCCCCCCCGTCCCCCGTGACGCTTCGCCCCCCCCGTCCCCCGTGACGCTTCGGCCCCCCCCGTCCCCCGTGACGCTTCGGCCCCCCCCGTCCCCCGTGACGCTTCGGCCCCCCCCGTCCCCCGTGACGCTTCGGCCCCCCCCCCCCCCCCCCGTGACGCTTCGGCCCCCCCGTCCCCCGTGACGCTTCGGCCCCCGTCCCCCGTGACGCTTCGGCCCCCCCCCGTCCCCCCCCCCCCCGTGACGCTTCGGCCCCCCCCCCCCCCCCCCCGTGACGCTTCGGCCCCCCCCCCCCCCCCCGTGACGCTTCGGCCCCCCGTCCCCCGTGACGCTTCGGCCCCCCCCCCCCTCCCCCCGTCCCCCGTGACGCTTCGGCCCCCCCCCCCCCCCCCCCCCGTCCCCCGTGACGCTTCGGCCCCCCCCCCCGTCCCCCGTGACGCTTCGGCCCCCCCCCCCCCGTCCCCCGTGACGCTTCGGCCCCCCCCCCCCCCCCCGTCCCCCGTGACGCTTCGGCCCCCTCCCCCGTGACGCTTCGGCCCCCCCCCCCGTGACGCTTCGGCCCCCCCCCCCCGTCCCCCGTGACGCTTCGCCCCCCCCCGTCCCCCGTGACGCTTCGCCCCCCCCCGTCCCCCGTGACGCTTCGCCCCCCCCCCGTCCCCCGTGACGCTTCGCCCCCCGTCCCCCGTGACGCTTCGCCCCCCCCGTCCCCCGTGACGCTTCGCCCCCCCCGTCCCCCGTGACGCTTCGCCCCCCCCGTCCCCCGTGACGCTTCGCCCCCCCCGTCCCCCGTGACGCTTCGCCCCCCCCGTCCCCCGTGACGCTTCGCCCCCCCCGTCCCCCGTGACGCTTCGCCCCCCCCGTCCCCCGTGACGCTTCGCCCCCCCCGTCCCCCGTGACGCTTCGCCCCCCCCGTCCCCCGTGACGCTTCGCCCCCCCCGTCCCCCGTGACGCTTCGCCCCCCCCGTCCCCCGTGACGCTTCGCCCCCCCCGTCCCCCGTGACGCTTCGCCCCCCCCGTCCCCCGTGACGCTTCGCCCCCCCCGTCCCCCGTGACGCTTCGCCCCCCCCGTCCCCCGTGACGCTTCGCCCCCCCCGTCCCCCGTGACGCTTCGCCCCCCCCGTCCCCCGTGACGCTTCGCCCCCCCCGTCCCCCGTGACGCTTCGCCCCCCCCGTCCCCCGTGACGCTTCGCCCCCCCCGTCCCCCGTGACGCTTCGCCCCCCCCGTCCCCCGTGACGCTTCGCCCCCCCCGTCCCCCGTGACGCTTCGCCCCCCCCGTCCCCCGTGACGCTTCGCCCCCCCCGTCCCCCGTGACGCTTCGCCCCCCCCCGTCCCCCGTGACGCTTCGCCCCCCCCGTCCCCCGTGACGCTTCGCCCCCCCCGTCCCCCGTGACGCTTCGCCCCCCCCGTCCCCCGTGACGCTTCGCCCCCCCCGTCCCCCGTGACGCTTCGGCCCCCCCCCCCCCCCCCGTCCCCCGTGACGCTTCGGCCCCCCCCCCCCCCCCCCCCCGTCCCCCGTGACGCTTCGGCCCCCGTCCCCCGTGACGCTTCGGCCCCCGTCCCCCGTGACGCTTCGGCCCCCGTCCCCCGTGACGCTTCGGCCCCCGTCCCCCGTGACGCTTCGGCCCCCCCCCGTCCCCCCCCCCCCCCGTGACGCTTCGGCCCCCCCCCCCCCCCCCCCGTGACGCTTCGGCCCCCCCCCCCCGTCCCCCGTGACGCTTCGGCCCCCCCCCCCCGTCCCCCGTGACGCTTCGGCCCCCCCCCCCGTCCCCCGTGACGCTTCGGCCCCCCCCCCGTGACGCTTCGGCCCTCCCCCCGCAAATTTTTTCCCTTCAAGTACTTATCCAATTCCCTTTTAAAAGCCACGTTTGAATCTGCCTCCACCACCTTTTCAGGCAGTGCATTCCAGATCACAATCACTCGCTGCGTTAAAAAAAAGTTTCTCCTCCTGTCGCCTTTGATTCTTTTGCCAATCACCTTAAATCTGTGTCCTCTGGTTCTTGACCCTTCCACCAATGGGAACAGTCTCTCTTTGTTTACTTTATCTAAACCCTTCATGATTTTGAACACTTCTATCAAATCTCCTCTCGACCTTCTCTGTTCTAAGGAGAACGACCCCAGCTTCTCCAGCCTATCCACGTAACTGAAGTCCCTCATCCCTGGAACCATTCTAGTCAATCTTTTCTGCACCCTCTCTAAGGCCTTCACATTTTTCCTAAAATGTGGTTCCCAGAATTGGACACAATACTCCGGTTGTGGCCGAACCAATGTTAATCATAAGTTCATCATAAGGTTCATCATCACTTCCTTGCTTTTGTACTCTATGCCTCCAATTATAAAGCTCAGGATCCCGTATGCTTTTTTAACTGCTATCTCAACCTGCCCTACCACCTTCAATGACCCAGGTCTCTCTGTTCCTGCACCCCCTTTAGAATTGTACCCTTTAGTTTATATTGCCTCTCCTTGTTCTTCCTACCAAAATGTATCACTTCACACTTCTCTGCATTAAATTTGATCTGCCATGTGTCTGCCCATTCCACCAACCTGTCTATGTTCTCTTGATGTCTATCACTCTTCTCCACAATGTTCACTACACTTCCAAGTTTTATGTCATCTGCAAATTATGAAATTGTGCCCTGAATGAGTCTTTCTAATTCTGCCTTTTTCCCTCGCAGCCTCTGTGACCCTGGATAAGGAAACAGCCCATCTGAAGCTTGAGGTATCTGATGATCGGAAGAGTGTGAGATGGACCGAGACAAGTAGAAGTCTCCCTGACAACGAGAAGAGGTTTACTGACTTTCCCTGTGTGCTGGGATCGGAGGGATTCTCATCGGGGAGACACTACTGGAAGGTGGAGGTAGCAGGGAATCAGGAGTGGAGTCTGGGAATGGTTGCAGAGTCTGTCGACAGGAAGGGACAGATTGAACTGAAACCTGAGAATGGATTCTGGACCATTGAGTGCCTTGGCGACCAGTTTGTGGCAAACTCCTCCAGTCGAACAGCTATCTCTCTCGCTGAGATCCCCAAGAGGATTGGTGTTTACCTCAGTTACAAGTCTGAGAGCGTTTCATTTTACAATGCCGACACAAAGTGTCATCTCTACACTTTCCGTGGGAACAAATTCACAGGGAAACTTTACCCTGTTTTGCGTACTTTGAAAAATGAATGGCTGAAAATCTGTCCTAGTTCAGTACAAGGTTTCTGGTGACAAAGTATGTGAAATCCACAGTTTAATACATGGGATGAAATTGGACGTGGGCAGGGATGTGAAACAGGCGCTATCGCACTGGTTGCCCGTTTTCAGCCCCGCCCTTTATCGACCCCGCCCTTATTCAGTTCCGTTACCCTCAATTGGACTGAATATCGGGCATGTGATCTAACGGGTGGCGAACGCGATTCTCTCTGTTTCCCGTCCCTGCCAATGTCCAATGCCACTCCCATTCATTCAAAGGAACCCATGAAATTATAAACAATCTATCCATTTAATAAGACAATTAAATGCAGAGCCACATTAATAGTTTTTGGGCCATGGGCGCCAAGAACATTTGGGACCCCCTCCTCTCCTCACCCACTGCACAACATTCCCCTCCCACCCCTCCATGAAAACCTTTCAGCAGCATCAGTATCTACTCTTGACAAACTGGTACCTTGAGGAGTAGCATGGTTTGTTGCCATGTTCCCCCTATACTCCCTTCACTAATGGCCATTATTACAGGTGAAGCATGAATTGTGAGCTGTGAAGGAGACACCATGGTCACTTGCACTGCTGAGAGGCTGCGATCGTGCCTCCTCGCCGCTGGGAGCAGCTGTTGACTGCACGGAGCAGGCGCTACCAGTCTCCTTAGTACCAGGGTCTGGGAGCCCACTTGGGTAAATTAAAAACCCCGCAGGGTCTGAATGTTGTATGTTCAAGCCCCACACCTGGCTGAGAGTAAATGACCCGAGCAGACAGTCCAGTGCAATACTGAAGGAATCAAAAAGAAAGAACCTGCATTTATAAACATCTTTCAATACCACAAGACATCCCAAAACACTTCACAGACAATGAATTCTTTTTGAGGTGCCATCTCTGGGTTGAGATGTCTAGAGGTCCTGTCTGTCTGTTCAACTGGATGTTAAAGATCACGAGGCACTTTTCAAATAAGGGCAGGCAGATTTCCCATGTCCTGGCCAACGTTCCTTCCTCAATCAATTGATGGATCGGGAGGAGTTGGGCAATGGAATATGGACTTATTTACAAAACTGACATGGTACATTGCTCCTTTAAAGTGGTGGGCTTTTTGGTGAATGGCCTTAAAATTTACAGCAGGATCTCCGTTATCTACAAGAAAGTTAGTGGGAGTCAGGCTGGGTTTGCATAAAGTGATTAATACAACTGAGTGTTTTTAGCTGATTTCTCACAGACTGTGGGTTACTGGCCCAGCAGGATAAGTAGTTGTTACCTGGATGGCCAGTACCTGATAGAATTTACTATTCCTGTATTAAGGACACCAGTGGGAATCCGAGTTTCATGTCTGAGACCAGTAGAGTCGGGTTACCAACACTTCATTTCAAGAAACTGCATTTTACATTGAAAATGGAAACATGTGGTCTTGTGTGCATAGGCTGGACACTTGATTATATAATCAAAATAAACCAAAGGCTAAAAAACTCAGTGTCAGATTAAATATGGGGGGACTGGATTATTTCCCCATTTCCACTATCTGTTGGGGGTCCCCTCCATCATGGCAGATAGTCGAGGTTCTATTATAGTTTATTTCTCGAGAGAGGAGATGTTGACGGTGTCTCCCTGTGCTGATTGGATCAGTTCCCGCTATTTGATTACAGTTTAGGTTTTAGAGTTCCTCGTGTGTGGCCCTGATGGCTCGGTGGGTAAATGCACAGCCTGGTGTGGTACTGAGCCAGGCAGAGCAGAGAGGGCCCCGGCCTGATCCCCCAGCCTGTGCTGAGTTAACTGGTCTCAGATAGAGCAGCGGTACGGATACTACAGTTGGCAGAGGGTAGCCTGGGTGATGGATTTCTGATCGCGATCCAGTGACTCTGCTGGAAGTGGCCATGAGGTGAGGACACAATTGAGCTCAGCTCTGCTGTTCCCAAGCCTCGAGTTAGTGCCTTCAGGAGAAGGGGTGAGAAAATTGAGATTGGGGGACTTCGACAAAGAAAGCCACATTATAAAAAGGCGATTGACTGTGCTGGTGCTCTGCTCACTGTTCCACGGTGTATGCTGCACTCCACACATGGTGACTTCCCAGTCTGAGCTGTGCTGCCGTATAAACTGGAGTGAAATCTCCTTGACAATCCGTAACGCATTGAGGAATATTGTAGTTTCCAAATTATTTTTTCATGAGGAAAGTCTGTCACCATAGTGTGGAAAATTTAAATGCCCCTCCAGTGCCACACATCAGTTCTGAGCTGTTGGGGGCTCACTGGCAAATTGTTCCTACCAGGTATAAAAACAGAAAATAGCAGGCCAGTGAGTATCTGTAAAGGGAAAAGACCAGCTATTGATGTTTTAAAGGTTTATCTTTACCAGTGGCTGACTGAGATGGTGGATGGGAGACACGCTCCACTCCTCAGCCTCGGGCTGTTACTAAGTGCAGTCGAGCAGCCCCAATGCACATAGAAACATAGAAAATAGGATCAAGAGAGGCCATTCGGCCCTTTGGGCCTGCTCCGCCATTCAAAATGATCATGGCTGATCGTCTAACTCAGTACCCTATTCCCACTTTTTCCCCATATCCCTTGATCCCTTTAGCATTAAGAAATATATCTATCTCCTTCTTGAATACATCTAATGACTTGGCCTCCACTGCCTTCTGTGGTAGAGAATTCCACAGGTTCACCACCCTCTGGGTGAAGAAATTTCTCCTCATCTCAGTTCTGAATGGTCGTATCATGAGACTTCTGGACTCCCCAGCCATTGGGAACATCCTCCCTGCATTTAGTCTGTCTAGTCCTGTTAGAATTTTATACGTATCGATGAAATCACCTCTCATTCTTCTAAACTCTGGTGAATATAGGCCTAGTCTACCTAATCTCTCCTCATACGTCAGTCCTGCCATCCCAGGAATCAGTCTGGTAAACCTTTGTTGCACTCCCTCCATGGCAAGGACATCCTTCCTCTTGTAAGGAGACCAAAACTGCACACAATACTCCAGATGTGGTCTCACCAAGGCCCTGTATAACTGCAATAAGACATCCCTGCTCCTGTACTCAAATCCTCTTGCAATGAAGGCCAACATACCATTCGCCTTCCGAACTGCTTGCTGCATGATTCTCTCCCACCCAGCTCCTGTGGCCAAGTGTCCGCAGTTATCTCACCGTGCAGGCAATATTTCTGCTGGGTCAGTATTCATTTTTGTAAAGTGTTGTTCTATGGCAGGTTTACAAACTGTACTTCCTGATTCAACTAGGTGTTTGTCATGAAAATATTACCAGGAAACTGGGTGTTTTAAAGGCCGGCTCTGATATTTTTTATTTGCTTTGCTCTCTTTAGATAAATGGTAAAGATTTCAAACCCTGATCCCACTATTGGACCACACTTTGTTTTCTCCCATTTACTGAATGTCACAGTTTGTTTTATCTCCTTCTTGCATCTCAATTACTTTGATCATAATTGATGTAAATATTGTAAAACACTCTTTTCTCCTAAAAATGACCTTGAAAACTGTATTAACTGACTTCTATAATTCTGAACACTCAATAGATCAATAAAGAGTCTGTTGTAATCTCCCTGCTGTATTGTATGAAGGTTGGGTTAGGGATCAAGAGTTTTAAAAGGAAAGAGAAGGCATTAGATCAGAGCTGTGTCACACACATTTTAAAAGCCAGATGAATTCATGTTGGATTCACAGCAAGGCAAAAGCTAGATGGCCATCCTGTTGTATGGGGTTACTGGCTTTCCCAGGTACATAGATGGTCCCACATTGCTTTGCAAGTCCCTACATTTAACCCCCTCAACAGAAAGGGTTTCCATTCCCTGAATGTTCAGATTGTGTGTGACAACAGGAAAATGTCAATGTGAAATTAGTGGAAAGTTGCCAGGAAGCTTTCACCCTGCGCTCTTAAAGGAAGAAAAATACGTCTATGGACAGTAAGTGGGTGATACGAATAATAGTCCCACTACAAGTTACATGAATAGTGCCAGGGCAGTGCTACAGAGGGACATGCCTCCACCAAAGTGGCCATTTAGAGGATCATCGTGGATTTAAAGGGGCATTTTTGCTGCGACCGGTCAGGAGGGGCTGTATAAAACGTTCAGCTCGTGTGTCCCACAGAATTAAGCACAACTTCGCCATCCATTCCTGGGGAGGTGGTCGTAGTTACTTTGAGGCAGAATTATATGAAGGAGAGGATCAGGATGACTGTCACTCACAGGACTACTCAATGACGACTGCAAAGGACATCAGAGTACAATTGATCAATGAAGTTTCTCATCTGTTTATCAAAGTCTACCGATGTCACCAGTGCCGTAATTATCAGAGCATCCCAATTTACAAAGGGGGCCTCAGACAGGCGTTAGACCCCTTATTTACATATGCAAAGACCTCAACGCCTGTTTCAAGATATTATTTCATCCCGATGTGAACAGCACTTCCAGGGACGAGAGAGAGATCTCTGACTGGGAACCAGGTCTCGATCCACCCACAGAAACATGACACCAGCAGTTTGAATCAGGAAGTACTGAAACTGATCATAACTTCCAGATAGCTCCTTGCCATTTATGGTACTTTGTGTTTTAGGGTGAGTGGCTACAATCATTAACTCAATTCAGTTTATGGATCTATATCTTACACCGTGTTTCACCAGAGGGTTTGGAGTCGGCAGTGAGTTCGGTTCGGAGCAAAGTGCAATGGAATCTCGATCTCCGCCTCCTCCCATCCTCTCTCCAATCCCTCTCTCTCCCTGCCCCCTTCTGCCAACCCTCCATGAACCTTCACCCTCCCTGCCTGGATTCAATTATCCCCCTCTGTCCTCTAACCCTGTTTGTCCTTTATAATGCTCCAGATTTTTCTCCTTGTGTAAAATTCGACAGGACATAGACTGGTATACTGTCAGTACTGGGGGGAGGAGGGTGGAGGAGAGGGGAGGGAGGAAGTGAGGGGGAAGGGCGGAGGGGAGGGAGGAAGTGAGGGGGAAGGGCGGAGGGGAGGGAGGAAGTGAGGGGGAAGGGCGGAGGGGAGGGAGGAAGTGAGGGGGAAGGGCGGAGGGGAGGGAGGAAGTGAGGGGGATGGGCGGAGAGGAGTGGAAAGGGAGGGAAGGGGGAGGGGGCATGCGGGGTCCGATTGCAGGGTGTGTAAAGAGGTTAGCGTGGGGGTAGCACTCCACAAGCAGTGATGTCAATGCACGGCCCTGATGGATCCGGCCCTTCTCACCTCCTTTTACCTGCTGGGATTCCCGCAGCCTGGGAAACCCGGCCTCCATGAGTTAAAAATAAAAATTTAGGTAAGATGGAGGCACGCAGCCTCTGTGAAAGATTTTACTGACTGACTGACCCGCCTCCTGAGAGCAGGTTGGTCGCCCACCCTCCCGACCCACCTCGGTTAAACCTGGAAGTGTTGGAGCCGGTTGCAATTTTTACTTCCTGCCCAATCCCAACCCACCCGTTTTTGGGGGTTGAAATTCCCCCCATTGTGTCTGTGAGTGGGACTGATGTTGATTTCCAGAACCCGACACACAAATCAGGAGACAGTGGGGGAGGGGGGGAGATTGTTCAAACTCCATTCTTCCTTCACTGGCCGACTGTACATCCGTCCCCTCCCAATCCCACACCACCTAAAAAAAAAACTTACATCTTTGACTTTTCTTCTGGCTAACTGTCCTAATTCCTTCCCTCTTCCTACTCAGCTGCTTTAGGACTTTCATTGTATGAAAGACGCCATAAAAGTGGAATCTGCTGTTGAGCCTGGAAAACAAACACACACAACTTTGAACGGTATTTAATTGTAAATTGAGGCCCCAATCTCCTCCTTTGTGCATTTTATTATTTGTATCCCCATAAAATGTCACCGGTTTAAAACAATGAGAATACAAAAAAGTGACGCTCCACCCGCCCCTCCCCCCGAGACGCTCCACCCGCCCCTCCCCCCGAGACGCTCCACCCGCCCCTCCCCCCGTGACGCTCCACCCGCCCCTCCCCCCCGTGACGCTCCACCCGCCCCTCCCCCCGTGACGCTCCACCCGCCCCTCCGCCCGTGACGCTCCACCCGCCCCTCCCCCCGTGACGCTCCACCCGCCCCTCCCCCCGTGACGCTCCACCCGCCCCTCCCCCCCGTGACGCTCCACCCGCCCCTCCCCCCGTGACGCTCCACCCGCCCCTCCCCCCGTGACGCTCCACCCGCCCCTCCCCCCCGTGACGCTCCACCCGCCCCTCCCCCCCGTGACGCTCCACCCGCCCCTCCCCCCGTGACGCTCCACCCGCCCCTCCCCCCGTGACGCTCCACCCGCCCCTCCCCCCGTGACTCTGGTTGGTGTGTGACCTGCCTTGTGGGACAGCCGATGTTCTGCTGTTGCCGGATTTTCAATTCCTCCCCTCGGAGCGATTCCCTTTTTGTGTTCAGAAACTGGAAATCTGTTAGAAACACCGCACTGGGTGAAAACATCAATACTGCCCGATCGCAGGGATTGGGAGCGAAAATCTCCAGCAGCTTATTTTTTATTTGCTTTGCTCTCTTTAGATAAATGGTACGGATTTCAAACCCTGATCCCACTATTGGACCACACTTTGTTTTCTCCCATTTACTGAATGTCACAGTTTGTTTTATCTCCTTGCATCTCCATTACTTTGATCATAATTGATGTAAATATTGTAAAATACTTTTTTCTACTAAAAGTGACCTTGAAAACTGTATTAACTGACTTCTATAATTCTGAACACTCAACAGATCAATAAAGAGTCTGTTGTAATCTCCCTCTTGTATTGTATGAAGGTTGGGTTAGGGATCAAGAGTTTTGAAAGGAAAGAGAAGGCATTAGATCAGAGCTGTGTCACACACATTTTAAAAGCCAGATGAATTCATGTTGGATTCACAGCAAGGCAAAAGCTAGATGGCCATCCTGTTGTATGGGGTTACTGGCTTTCCCAGGTACATAGATGGTCCCACATTGCTTTGCAAGTCCCTACATTTAACCCCCTCAACAGAAAGGGTTTCCATTCCCTGAATGTTCAGATTGTGTGTGACAACAGGAAAATGTCAATGTGAAATTAGTGGAAAGTTGCCAGGAAGCTTTCACCCTGCACTCTTAAAGGAAGAAAAATACGTCTATGGACAGAAAGTGGGTGATACGAATAATAGTCCCACTACAAGTTACATGAATAGTGCCAGGGCAGTGCTACAGAGGTACCTGCCTCCACCAATCCTCTACCTACTCAATGACAACTGCAAAGGACATCAGAGTACAATTGATCAATGAAGTTTCTCATCTGTTTATCAAAGTCTACCGATGTCACCAGTGCTGTAACTATCAGAGCATCCCAATTTTACAAAGGGGGCCTCAGACAGGCGTTAGGCTCCCTATTTACATATGCAAAGACCTTAACGTCTGTTTCAAGATATTATTTCATCCAGATGTGAACAGCACTTCCAGGGACGAGAGAGAGATCTCTGACTGGGAACCAGGTCTCAATCCACCCACAGAAACATGACACCAGCAGTTTGAATCAGGAAGTACTGAAACTGATCATAACTTCCAGACAGCTCCTTGCCATTTATGGTACTTTGTGTTTTAGGGTGAGTGGCTACAATCATTAACTCAATTCAGTTTATGGATCTATATCTTACACCGTGTTTCACCAGAGGGTTTGGAGTCGTCAGCGAGTTCGGATCAGAGCAAAGTGCAATGGAATCTCGATCTCCGCCTCCTCCCTTCCTCTCTCTCCAATCCCTCTCTCACCCTGCCCCCCACTGCCAATCCTCCATGAACCTTCACCCTCCCCGCCTGGGTTCAATTAATCCCAGTGGCAGAGGTGGGGAGAAGGGGAGGGGACATTGGGGGGTCCGATTGCAGGGTGTGTAAAGAGGTTCACATGGGGAGGTAGCACTCCACAAGCTGTGGCGTAAATGCACTGACCTGATGGATCCGGCCCCTCACGCCTCCTTTTACCTGCTGGGATTCCCGCGGCCTGGAACAAATAAAAATTTAGATAAAATGGAGGCATGCAGCCTCTGCAAAAGATTTTACTGACTGACCTGCCTCCTGAGAGTGGGTTGGTCACCCACCCCCGACCCGCATCGGTTAAACCTGGGAGTGGGCGTGTTGGAGCCGGTTGCAGTCGCGCTTTAAATTTTTACAATTTTTACTTCGCACCCGATCCCAACCCACCCGTTCTTGGGGGTTAAAATTCCCCCCACTGTATCTGTGAGTGGGACTGATGTTGATTTCCAGAACCTGACACACAAATCCGATATTTCAACTAGATCCGCTTTCTATCGGATGCATTTAATAATTGGTGTCATTTCTGCTGTCTGATTTTCAGATATATCCTCTTTCTATCCGTGTGTTGGCAGCAGTGAGAATTCGGAATGATCAACAGCTTGTAACAATTTGGTGTAATTTCTGCTGTCCGGATATAGACGGTCAGTCTCTGTCAACTCAGATTTGTTTTATTTATTTCAGGAGGAAACTTGTCAGAAGATGAGGTCGGACATGGTCTTTACTGAAACTCTGCACAGTTTGCTAAAATAACTCAGAATAGAGTTTATAGTCAATTTATAACCAACTGTTTAATATTTGCAGGGTTAGCGAGGATGGTTATCTAGCGCCATTAGCAGATATTGAAAAATTCACCGGCCCTTTACAGTACACAGTGTGGAGAGAAATGATGGATGCCATTAACCCTGGTAAAATTCATATAGGTTCCTTGGTCCTGATTTATGACTCATTTTTATGTATAAGGAATCAAATTATAACAAAAAAAGTATCTTTAGGAACAAAGTAGTTGCAAAGGATCGCGGTTAAAACCGGCCCTGAATGGAATTAAAGTGTTATTCATGCACCAAATCCACCTTCTAAACAGCATCGCCTTCATCTAGTCAGCTGAAAATTTCAGCTCTCCCAATATGACCAACACAGGGACCCTCAGATGAACCACTGTCTCCAGAAACCTGCAATACTTTGCAAACTTCAGCAAAAGGCAACTCCTCCTTTTCCTGCAGAACTTTCCTCCTCTACAATACGGCATCCTCCTGATCTATCTCCATCTTGTGTGCCAGACTCATGTCCATGACCATGGTTGGGACAGGAAGCCTGAGGAGACCTGGGAACGAGGCTTTGCCTGCCCGTTGAGGGAGGAGGAGTGGCGAGGGGTATGAAGTTAACTGGTGCTCACTGTGGACGTGGGGAGCAAGCACTGGATTGCAACCCACTTCCTGAAAGTGTCACCAAGGCTTAATCTCTTGAATGTCTTAAGGAGACATTGCACTCGCCCGAGACGAATGTCTTTTATTTATCCAGGGAGAGTATCAGGGTAGAGATATGACAGTGGGGCATCACATTGAATAGCTGCTGGTGTTATATCTCCACATGCAGCCCCGTATGAAGCCTGTTTGTTTCCATGGACCAGGCCGGAGATGTCGGGAGGTTCAGATCTTGGCCAATATTTTCTAGTCAATATTGAGGAGGCATTTAGTTTTCTACGATGAGCACTGGGAGGCGACCTTTCTGTTGATATGTATTAACATAATTGTGACTAAGTAAAGTTTCTGTGTCCTTGTCCCCAGCACATGGTGTAGGAGTTTCAGTAGGAGGAGAGTAAACTCTGCGATTGGGGCCTAGTAAAACTCATTAGGGGAGCTGTTAGCTGGTGTGGGACCAGGTCATTACTTTGCCCCCAAATTACTCCGGCTGCTTGTCCTCCTGCCCCGTGTCCGCTGGGAGCTTGACCCGTTGGGAGTGAAGATCACTGTTCCGGTCTCCACTCATGGTAACTGTGTTGTCCATACGTGGGGCGAGTGTGGGGAACGCAGGGACTCCTCACTCGGGGCACAGAACTGAAGCATCACTTTGGGTTCTCCTGTTATTTGAATTTCATTAGGACGGAGCGGCCTCCTTCTCCAGGAATGTGTATCTCCAGAGTAATGAGGAGGTTCCTGTTGATTAGTGTGACTACCCCCTGCTCCTGGCTGAGTAGAAGGCGGCCAGCATTTGTCCCACCCACTCGCTCATAAACTTGGTGTGTTCTGAGGGTGGTGAGGAGGGTCTCCTGTAGAAATGGTGCTTCAACCTGTCCTTTCATGTAGATCAGTTTTGTTTTGCCTGATTATGTGTTGGAGTCTGTTGAGATTCATGGATATAATTTAGTTGATGGGCTGTATTCAGGGTGATGTTGGTTTGCTGTATCCAGGGTGTTTTTTCTGTTGGTTGGGGGGTGTGGGGAGGGGGGTCTCTGAATCTGGGCGCTGCCCGGTTGTTCCAATTTTGCTCGTGTTCCTGGTCAGGTTCCTTCGACAGATCGAGTTGTGGGCCGCAGCTTCTTTATCCCCTTGCTTCTCCACTTCTCCACTTTGAATTGTTTATTCTCTCCCTTCCTTACTTTTCCCCCTGCGGTATCTCTTTTTCTCCCTCCCTCTGCAGATTTGTTCTTGTTCCCATTTCCTCTGCTGAGTTCTTAAAATTTAGTTTCCCTCCGCTCTCTCTTGTTTCTCTCTTTCCTCCTTATTTTGATCTTTTGCCCTTTTCCTTCCCTTCTTTCTTTCCCTTTGGTGTCTGTATCTTCCCCCTCTCCCCTCAGCGATCCCGTTGATTGGTGATGTGGGGGTATCAGGGGTGACGCCTTCAGGCCGAGATTGTGCCTCCAAACCACGTCGGAGCCTCTTGGCGCCGGTTCCTTGTGAATCTCTAAAGGCCCCTGGGTCACTGTGCAGGGGCTGAGAGCCGCAGGGGACTGGGGGGCCGCAGGGTTCATTGCAGCGGGTCAGGATCGAAGTGTCCACCTGAGGTCAGAGCGGTCCCAGGAGCGTAAACCCCCGGGTGGGAGCAGATTCCAATAACAGAACCTGGAGCCCTTTAAACACACCGGAGGTCCCGGGAATCCCCCGAGTGGGCACTTTAAACAGGAAAGTGTTTGAATAAATCACAGCAACAAACTGAATCACTGACTGTTATTTTCACTCTCCCCCAGCTCCAGCCTCTCTGACTCTGGATCCGAAGACAAACCATCCCGAGCTCATCGTGTCTGAGGACCGGACCAGTGTGAGAGACGGAGACAAACAGCAGCGGCTCCCTGACACCCCGGAGAGGTTTGATTATTGGTCCTGTGTCCTGGGATCGGAGGGATTCACATCAGGGAGACATTACTGGGAGGTGGAGGTGGGGGACAAGACTTGGTGGGAGATGGGAGTGGCCCGAGAGTCTGCCGAGAGGAAAGGGGGAGTCGGCCTGAGTCCTGAGACCGGATACTGGGCTGTGGGGCTGTTCCCTGGAAGACGCTATCGTGCCGGCACCTCCCCCTCACGGACCCCCCTCACCCCGAGTGTGGATCCCCGGAAGATCGGGGTGTACCTGGACTATGAGGGCGGACAGGTGTCATTTTACAATGCGGACAACATGTCCCATCTCCACACTTTCACCCACACTTTCACTGAGAGACTCTTTCCGATCTTCAATCCGGGACTGAATAATGACGGCGGGAAAAACTCAGCACCGCTGACAATCTGCGGGGTTAAAGGTCACTGACCGGGCCATCCCATAATTCCACACCGCCTCCTGCCAGCTGCAAACTGCTGGGCGTCGGCCCCAGTGGTGCGGATGGTGCAAATGTCACCTGAGGTCAGGGTGGGTACAACCGAGTGACAATGTCTTGTTGGTGATATTTGTTTGTTTAATCGGTGCAGTGGAACAAACTCATGGCAACTGGTCCAGAGATTCCAGTAAAATTAAATAAAAAACCTCAAGAACATCGAGAATCATCGGGGCGCAGAGACTGAGGGGAATTAAAACATGGGCAGTGCTCCCTCAGTCCTGCCCTGAAGTGTCAGCCTGGATTATGTGCTCAAGTCTGTGGAGTGGAAGAGAGGCAAGAGTGTTCCCACTGAGTGAAGGCTGTCAGTGAGTCAAGGCACACTCTGTGAATGGTGCTGAAATAGCTGAGGAGAAAGCTGGAAGAGACCCAGGAGAGTAAACGCAATGTAATTATGGCCAAACAATGCAGAGCATCAATCAACAAGCTAATAAGATACTGAATTACATCATCTTAATAGTAGAATATGTCAGAGGAAGTAATAATCAAACTGTATAGTACTCTGGTCAGAATACCTTTAATACTTTTAAAGTGTCAGCATTGACACTCTCACCTCTGAGTGAGAAGATCATGTCCCATTCCAGAGACTTGAGCACATAATCGAGGCTGAGGGAGCGCTGTAGTGTCAGAGGTGCCGTCTTTTGGATGAGACTTTAAACAAAGGCCCCGTCCACCCTCTGAGGTGGATGTAAAAGATGCTGTGGCACTATTCGAAGGAGAGCAGGCGAGTTCTCCCCGGTGTCCTGGCCAATATTTGTCCCTGAACCAACATCATTAAACAGATGATCTGGTCATTTATCTCGTTGTTTGTGGGACCTTGCTGTGCACAAATTGTCTGCCATGATTCCCTACATTACAACAGCAAATACACTTCAAAAGTCCATAATTGGCTGTAAAGCATCAGAGAAATTGTGAAAGACGCTATATAAATGCAAGTTCTTTCTTTCTTACTGCGTCGAGTTCTGGTCACTAAGAAACAAGGGAGACATTCAAATGTTGGAGGCAGTGCAGAGAAGAGCCACAAAGCTGGAGCCCAGTGTCAGGGGTCTGAGTTACAAGGAAAGACTGGGTTTTTCAGCTTGGAAAGTAGGTGGCTGAAAGGTGATAAGGAGATCTGTAAGATTGTTAAAGGTGTAGAAAAACTCAGCTGAGAATATTACTTTAAATTATACTGAGGGAGTAGAATCAGGCGGCATATGTTCAAACTAGCAAAACATCATTCTCGGGCTGGTATTTGTCCCTGAAGCAACATCATTAAACAGATGATCTGGTCTTTTATCTCATTGCTGTTTGTGGATTTCCCCCCAGAGCTGACTTCAGGTGGAGGTCCCTTTTGACGGCCGGACCTCTTAGCATTGGATGGTGGCCACGGCCAGAGGTCGAGCACCCCGGGGCAGCCCGCCAGCTATGTGACGCCGCAACATTGGATGGTCCAATTGGCCTCAGGACCCGAAGAAGGTAAGTCCGTGAGGTGGGACGGTCTCGATGTCTAGAGGGGGCAACAAGAGCGGCTGAAGCAAAGGCTGGTTTTGGGGCACCTGGAAGAGCCCTCCTGCTCTTCCCGATCCCACTTTAATGAAGGGGAACTTTCCTCTGGGATCCTCTTTGGCCGGGCTGCCAGCCGATAGTGCTCGGAGTGTACACAGTACAGGCTCTGCCTGATTCAGTCAAATAAGGGCAATCAGTGTTGTGTGTATATCATATGACCCGGATTTGCATTTTAAATGGGCCTACCACCTGACTCGGGGCTGCACCGGCCGCCCAGCGGTCGGTCTGAGGAAATATTGCCGTTTGCACAGCAAACAGATGGTATATCACTGCCCACCAATTTTGGGGGCACTGCCACCTTATTTCCGTGGGAGGCCTGAAAATTCACCCCAAAGAGTCATCAACACGTGGAGTGAAGTTCCAGATAGAGCAATGGATACTAATACCCTGGAATCGTTCAAGAAACAATTCAATGCTACAATGGGGGGATGTTAAGATCTCTCCGGATGGATAGATGTATCAAGATGGGCAGAATGGCCTTCCTCATCTGCAATTATCTTGGAATCTTGTTTTGGTTCCCATGTGTGCTTTGAATTGTCAGTGGGACTAATTTCATGTCAATGTCCATAACTACACAGAAATGTAACTTTCCAGATGTATTTTGTTTCTGTCACTGTCCCAGCGAGAATATCGCAGAGTTGATATTTTTGCAATCACTTTGATATGATTGATCTTGCTACCACTAGCCTGACAATCTATTGAGCACAGAACACTCTCAGTGTGAGCGAAGGTCTGTGTTTATTAGATTAGAAGGCAGCTTATCAGAACAGGAGGTAATGCCTGCTCTTTGCATAGAATCTACAGTACAAAAACAGGCCATTCGGCCCAACTGGTCTATGCCAGCGTTTATGCTCCACACGAGCCTCCTCCCACCCTTCTTCATCTAACCCCATCAACATATCCTTCTATTCCTTTCTCCCACGTGTTTATCTAGCTTCCCCTTAAGTGTATCTACGCTAGTCGCCTCAACTACTCCCTGTGGTAGAGAGTTCCACATTCTCACCACTCTCTGGGTAAAGAAGTTTCTCCTGAATTCTCTATTGGATTTATTAGTGACTATCCTATATTTATGGTCCCTAATTCTGGTCTTCCCGACAAGTGGAAACATCTTCTCTATGTCTACCCTATCAAACCCTTTCATAATCTTAAAGACCTCTATCAGGTCACCCCTCAGTCTTCTCTTTTCCAGAGAAAAGAGCCCCAGCCTGTTCAATCTTTCCTGATAGATATAATCTCTCAGTTCTGGCATCACCCTAGTAAATCTTTTGCTCCTTCTCCAGTGTCTCTATATCCTTTTTATAATATGGAGACCAGAACTGCATACAATACTCCAAGTGTGGTCTAACTAAGGTTCTATACAAATTTAATATAACTTCTCTGCTTTTCAATTCTATCCCTCTAGAAATGAACCCCAGTGCTTGGTTTGGTTTTTTTATGGCCTTAACCGCCATTGCTACTTTTAGTGATTTGTGTATCTGTACCCCCAGATCCCTCTGCTTCTCTACCCCATTTACACTCTTATTTTCCAAGCAGTATGTGGCCTCCTTATTCTTCCTACCAAAATGTACCACCTCACACTTAACCATATTGAAATTCATTTGCATGAAATTCATTTGCATGTTTACTAATGTCTCCCTGTATTTTGTCGCAGTCCTCCTCACTATTAACTACACCCCCCAATTTGGTGTCATCCACAAATTTTGAAATTGTACTTCCAATTCCTGCGTCCAAATCGTTTATGTAAATAGTGAACAACAATGGTCCCAGGACCGATCCTTGTGGAACATCACTTCCCACCTTTTGCCAGTCTGAGTAACTACCTTTAACCTACTCTCTGTTTTCTGTTTTATAGCCAGCTTGCCATCCATTCTGCTACATATCCCCTGACTCCACATGCTCTGACCTTCGTCATGATTCTACTATATGGTACCTTATCGAAGGCCTTTTGAAAATCCAAATATATTACATCTACTGCATTACCCTTGTCTAACCTTTCTGTTACTTTTTCTTTTGAAATTTATGTTGACTATTCTTTATTATATTTTTGTTTCCTCCCACCGATGTAAAGCTAATTGGTCTATAGTTCCCTGGATTTGTTCTATCTCCCTTTTTAAATTTAGGAATCACAATAGCTGTCCACCAGTCCTCTGGCACTGTTCCCTTTTCTAATGAATTTTTATATGTATGTAATAGTGCCTCTGTAATCTCTTCCCTAACTTTTTAATATGCGCGGATTCAATCCATCCGGACCAGGGGTTTATCCTCTCTAAGTTTGATTAGTTTATCAATTATCTCCCCCTTTCTATCTTAAATGTCTTCATACCTTTTTTGATCTCTTCTTCTAATGTCATGCCCACCGTGTTTGTCTCCCTGGTAAATACTGAGGCAAAGTAATTATTTAGTATTTCTGCCATTTCACTGTCATTACCTGTGAGTTTATCGTGTGTATCCCTTAGTGGTCTTATCCCTATCCTGATTTTTCTTTTGTTATTTGTGTCTGTAGAATAATTTACTAATTCTTTTTATATTCCTTGCTAATTTAATTTTGTAATTTCTCTTTGCCTTCCTAAGTGTTTTTCTGACTTATTTCTGAAGCTTTTCATATTCCCTTTTGTCATCCTCTCCTTTATTGTCTATGTATTTAATGTATGCCTTTTTCTTTAGTTTCAATTTTGCCCTTATTTCTTGTTTCATCCATGGTATATCATTACTGGCTAATTTCTTTTTGCTTTTTAGTGGGATATATTTCTCCTGGACTCTGTTGATCACTGTTTTAACTGTTTCCCACTGATGTTCTATTTCTTTGTTTGTCAGTAAAGTTGTCTTTGTATAAATTTTAAGTAACTCAATAATTTACCAAAATATTTATTTTCCCATTTTATTATGTCAACTATGTCATATTAATAAAGTTATTGGCTATGACTATATGTTGTCATTAGTCTGCCCTTTATAAGAGCTTGGAAAATAAAACTTTAAATCCCAAATATTCAAAAATATGTCTAAATTTCTCCAAAAGGGCCACTAATTTAGCTTATTGAAACTGCCTGAACACCACCAGTGAAGTAATGTCTGATGCATTGCGAAGTCCTGTATGTTGTAATGTTTTAATGCCCTGCATATTGTAATGTTCAGTGCACTGCAGGGGCGATGGCAAGGAGGGGGCATGTTCAGGCTGTCCAAACAAATTGCGGAAGCAGCATCCTACAGACAGAGCTAAGCGATCCCACAAGCAATGGATAAGATCAAAGCTCTGCAGTTCAGCCACATCCAGTTGTGAATGGCGGTGGACAATTAAACAACTAACAGGTGGAGGAGGCTCCGTGAACGTCTCCATCTTCAATGATGGCAGAGCCCAGCACGTGAGTGCAAAAGACAAGGCTGAAGCATTTGCAACCATCTTCAGCCAGAAGAGCCAAGCGAATGATCCATCTTGGCCTCCTCCCGATATCCCCACCATCACAGAAGCCAGTCTTCAGCCAATTCAAATCACTCCACATGATATCAAGAAATGGCTGAGCGCACTGGATACAGCAAAGTCTATGGGCCCCAACAACATCCCGGCCGTAGTGCTGAAGACTTGTGCTCCAGAACTAGCCGCGCCTCTAGCCAAGCTGTTCCAGTACAGCTACAACACTGGCATCTACCCGACAAAGTGGAAAATTGCCCAGGTATGTCCTGTCCACAAAAAGCAGGACAAATCCAATCCGGCCAATTACCACCCCATCAGTCGACTCTCAATTATAAGCAAAGCGATGGAAGGTGTCATCGACAGTGCTATCAAGTAGCACTTACTCACCTACAACCTGCTCACTGATGCTCAATTTGGGTTCCGCCAGGACAACTCTGCTCCAGACCTCAAACATGGACAAAAGAGCTGAATTCCAGAGGTGAGGTGAGAGTGACTGCCCTTGACATCAAGGCAGCATTTGACCAAGTGTGGCATCAAGGAGCCCGAGTAAAATTGAAGTCAATGGGAATCAGGGGGAAATCTCTCCAGTGGCTGGAGTCATACCTAGCACAAAGGAAGATGGTAGTGGTTGTTAGAGGCCAATCATCTCAGCCCCAGGACATTGCTGCAGGAGTTCCTCAGGGCCCAGCCATCTTCAGCTGCTTCATCAATGACCTTCCCTCCATCATAAGGTCAGGAGTGGGGACGTTCGCTGATGATTGCACAGTGTTCAGTTCCATTCGCAACCCCTCAGATAATGAAGCAGTCTGTGCCCACATGCAGCAAGACCTGGACAACATCCAGGCTTGGGCTGATAAATGGCAAGTAATATTTGTGCCACAGAAGTGCCAGGCAATGACCATCTCCAACAAGAGAGAGTCTAACCATCTCCCCTTGACATAAAAACATAAGAACATAAGAAATAGGAGCAGGAGTAGGCCATATGGCCCCTTGAGCCTGCTTCGCAAATTCAATCAGATCATGGTTGATCTTCGACCTCAACTCCACTTTCCTGCCCAATCCCCATATCCCTTGATTCCCCTAGAGTCCAAAAATCTATCCATCTCAGCCTTGAATATATTCAATGACTCAGCATCCACAGCCCTCTGGGGTAGAGAATTCCAAAGATTCACAACCCTCTGAGTGAAGAAATTCCTCCTCATCTCAGTCTTGGATTGCAGACCCCTTATCCTGGAATTATGCCCCCTGGTTCTGGACTCTCCAGCCAAGGGAAACATCTCTCAGCATCTATCCTGTCAAGCCCCCTCATAATCTGATATGTTTCAATGAGATCACCTCTCATTCTTCCAAACTCCAGAGAGTATAGGCCCATTCTACTCAACCTCTCTTCATAGGACAACCCTCTCATCCCAGGACATTCAATGGCATTACCATCGCTGAATCCCCCACCATCAACATCCTGGGGGTGACCATTGAACAGAAACTTTTAACTGGACGAGCCACATAAATACTGTAGCTACAAGAGCAGGTCAGAGGCTGGGTATTCTGCGGCGAGTGACTCACCTCCTGACTCCCCAAAGCCTTTCCACCATCTACAAGCCACAAGCCAGGAGTGTGATGGAATACTCTCCACTTGCCTGGATGAGTGCAGCTCCAACAACACTCAAGAAGCTCGACACCATCCAGGACAAAGCAGCCCGCTTGATTGACACCCCATCCACCACCCTAAACATTCACTCCCTTCACCACCGGCGCACATTAGTTGGGCTTGTGCTTCTAATTGTTCACTGTGATATTGCAGTGAATAGTAGTGAAGTTATTGATAGACTAGTAACCAGCGCTTGGACTTCCTGCTTTGGAGTTTTTGACTGACAAGACTGTTCTTTCCTCTTCATTTGCTTTATTTGAATTGTTAGATTAATGGAAGGAATAAAGGTGGTGAGACTGCTCTAAAACCACGTGGTCCCTGGTTGGGAGCGATGTAAACTTGAGGTGAAATTTGCAGAGGTCTCTCTCACCAGTGGGGCCTCACATGCTGCGCCCGGCTGATCACAGCATTGCGGGCGGACTGCCCACGATTTCCCTCCCACTCACATCACTTGATGAAAAACCCCGGGCAATGAAATCACACTTTTCCAATAAGCTGCCTGGACCATGTGAGGCTCTGCCAGTTACACACGGCCTCGTAAAATTCCACCCTGGCTCTTTTCACCTCCGGTGATATCCTCAATTTCCAGTAAAGTATGTACCTGACCAAACATAAATATACTTGGGACATCAACACAGAGGGAAATAAAAATAAAACAGAGTAAGAAGTGATCTGGGATAAATTCTGAGGACAGTTCCACCTGTGAAAAGCAGCTTCTTGGTAAGTCAATTTCCTCACTTTATTTGCTTCACTAAAAAGGTTTTCATGTTCTTTTTGGATAAAATTGTTATTTTTGGTTAACTAGAGACCAGTAAACATGAAATTAATAACCATTTCTATAACCGGAGTAATGAAAATAAATAATAAAAACAGCTGGAAATCTGATAGACAGATGCTGTAAATACACAGGTCAGTCATCACCTGACAGGTTAATATTTCGGGTATACACCCTGCATCGGAACTGGGAACTGAAAGATCAGCGAGGGCCCCTGTCGGGCTGGGGGAAAGGTAAAACAAACGGTAGGAGGAATAAGAAGACCACATACTCCTTAGAAAATAAGAGTCTAAATGGGGTAGAGGAGCAAAGGGATCTAGGGGTACAGACACACAAATCATTTTAAGTAGCAACGTAAGTTAACAAGGTCATAAAAAGGCAAACAAAGCACAGGTTCATTTCTAGAGGAATAGAATTGAAAAGCAGGACAGTTATATTAAACTTGTATCGAACCTTGGTTAGACCACACTTCAGAACTGTGCACAGTTCTGGTCTCTATATTACAAAAAGGGTATAGAGGCATCAGAGAAGGTGCAAAAGAAATTCACAAAGATGATACCAGAACTGAGAGGTTACAACTATCAGAAAAGATTCAACAGGCTGGGACTCTTTTCTCCAGAAAAAAGACTGAGAGGTGACTTGACAGAGGTCTTTAAAATTATGAAGGGGGTTGATAGGGTCGACCTAGAGAAGGATATGCTGATCGGATTAGATGAAATGGGAGGAGGCTCGTGTGGAGCATAAACACTGGTATAGATCAGCTGTGCCGAATGGCCTGTTTCTGTGCTGTAAATTCTATGTAAAATGATGTAAAAAGAAATAGATGGTCAATTGTAGAGAGGAATTTACTGGGTAGAATGAGGTGCAAGGCAGGGACCTGGTGACCTTCCTGCCTGTAATGTTGCTCCACAGGTGGACGGTGACCCTCCATCGCCGTGTTTGAGATGGATTCCAGCTGTCCAGGTCTTCACTTCCGTTTCATCCTTCGCCTCATCCGGCGCTTTAACAAAAACAACTTTTAGTTTCTTCCTCCCAGGTGTCGGGGACCGCGGGCTTCACCGGCTCTTAGAGCAGGGGATGTCCAAGATCCAGTTTCATGGCCATCTGATTCCACCGTGAATCTTCACCCATTCCCCGCCTTTCCCCCCTCACTGGAGCTGGTTTCTCCACCATGACCAGTCCCCAGACTTCCCCAATGGGCCGCCACCTTCAACCACCCTTAGATCAGGGGGTGTCCAACATACGGTCCGCGGACCCCATCCCTGCCCCTGGAACAGTTCCATCCGGCCCGCCCGCCGACTCCCCCTCAGAGGTGGACTGACTCGGGGGAAATTTCCCTGAAATCTCGCCCGATGAATCCGGAGCCCTGGAACTTTCTAAAGCCGCTCTTTCCCGGGGCTCGGAGGCGTTTCCCGCCACGCGCTGCTGAGTCCCCCACGCACCTCGTGCTCGCTCATCCTCCAATCACAGCTTCCTCTCTCCAGCCGTTCGAGCTTTGACCATTGGGTTTTGAAGCTCTGCTCGCGCCCGTCCATCATAGAATTATAGAAAATTTACGGCCATTCGGCCCAGTGTGTCCACGCGGGCCAAAAATGAGCCACCCGGCCTAATCCCACTTTCCAGCACTTGGTCCGTAGCCCTGTAGGTTACGGCACTTCAGGTGCACATCCAGGTACTTTTTAAATGAGTTGAGGGTTTCTGCCTCTCCCACCCTTTCAGGCAGTGAGTTCCAGACCCCCACCAACCTCTGGGTGAAAAAAATTCTCCTCAGCTCCCCGCTAAATCTTCTACAAATCACTTTAATCTATGCCCCCTGGTTATTGACCCCTCTGCTAAGGGAAATAGGTCCTTCCACCCACTCTATCTACGCCCCTCATAATTTTATACACCTCAATTAAATCACCCCTCAGCCTCCTCTGTTCCAAAGAGAACAACCCCAGCCTATCCAATCTTTCCTCATAGCTAAAATTCTCCAGTCCTGGCAACACGGATTGCAGCGGTTCAAGAAGGCAGCTCACCACCACCTTCTCAAGGGCAATTAGGGATGGGCAATAAATGCTGGCCCCGCCAGCGACGCACACATCCCATGAACGAATAAAAAAAATCCACGTAAATCTCCTCTGTACCCTCTCGAGTGCAATCACATCTTTCCTGTAATGTGACCAGAACTGTACACAGTACACTAGCTGTGTCCGAACCAGTGTTTTATCAGCCGCCTTCACTCTCTCTCTGCAGCGGGTGTCGTGCTCCTCCGCTCTACAGTTTAATACTGTTTATAATGAAATATATCTGATCAGAAAAGGTGGGGCAGGGAAATGGAAAAGCAGAGGGGGTTTGATAGGGAGAGGTTCAGCTTCACCCCACGTTAAAAGGAGTAAAACACAAAGGCTGAAAAAAGAAAGAGCTGAGAAAAAGATGAAAATCTGGTTGAGTGAAGCGACTGGGATGAGGAGGTGGTGACAGTGAGCTTCCTCTCTGAGACCAAATCCACGGAGCACTTACACCGAGTGACCAAATCCAGGGACCACTTACACCGAGTGATCAAATCCAGGGGCCACTTACACCGAGTGACCAAATCCAGGGGCCACTTACACCGAGTGACCAAATCCAGGGGCCACTTACACCGAGTGACCAAATCCAGGGGCCACTTACACCGAGCGACCAAATCCAGGGGCCACTTACACCGAGCGACCAAACCCAGGGACCACTTACACCGAGAGACCAGATCCATGGACCACTTACACCGAGAGACCAAATCCAGGGACCACTTACACCGAGACTATAAAATGGGAGTCAGAGTGCCTCAGTATGGGCAATGGTCATGGTGGTGAAACCAGCTCGAGTGAATGAAGGGAGGAAATTGGACCAGAAGACAGTTCCCTGAATGAACAATTCAAGAGACGGTTTTGTGACTGGTCTGTATGACCGGTGGGCACCTAAGGGACTGGAGGGTATGGTGGATAATGCAAATAATATTAATTAAGTTCATAAGTTTCCTTTGTTTTTGCTTAAGTTCTTTATTGGTTGTGTCCCTCTAAAAGGGGCCACTTTTATTAGATTTTTTGTTTGATGATTCTGGGACAACCCAGTATCTCCTCATAGTTTCATTAAGAAATGGCAACTTGGAGGTGTAGATAACCCAATGAGATGCATTACACCAATATACACCTTTTGGACTATAACCTGGTGGTGTAAGATTCCTTACAATTATTACACCAATATACACATTACACCAATATACCCACCTATCTCTTGCAGAGTTTCACTCTCTCGGTCCCGCCCATTTATTGTATCCATTTTGTGGAATTTAACTTTATTTCCGTGTCTCCCCAGAGCGGCTGCTGTTCCCTCCCGACCTCCACCCCCCGTGTGTCCATTAACTCCACATTAAAGAGACCGGCCCGGTCTGAACCCGTTTATTACAATCTGTTCCTGTGCCCATGTTACAAACTCACCGAAGATGAGCGGGGACAAGGTGCGGGCAGGAAGTTCTGGGTGAGGAGGGTCCCGGTGAGAAGGAAACCGGCTGCTCAAAGTGTGGAACAGGTTAGTGGGCTCGGGAATATTTCACCGCCCGGGGAGTTGGCTGAGAATCATTGGGCCAAAGGGTTCACTTTCGGATTTATCACCGGGAATCAGTGAGCGTGAAACCCGCAGCCCAGTCCCACCCTCCAGACCCTGAGAGCGGGTCCGGGGGAGAAGCTTCAGTTCATTCCCTGACCCGGGGGCGCAGGCGGCAGCCGCCCCTTTCAGGGTAATGGGAAGGGGCGGGGGCTTCTGCAGGGGTCGGTGGGATGGGAATCGTTGTCTCCTCTGGTCTTCCTGACCGGATACTGGGATTTATATGTTTACAGCGGTGATTTTCAAACTATCATGTGCGGGAATTCCCTGGTCCGCTGGGCTGCGTGGCTTTAGATTGGATTGAGTCCAGAAGGAAGTGAGATTTTCTGTTCAATGGGCTGCAACGCCCCATCACTGGGCAGGTATATTTTGGTAGTAAACACCATGTATTATTTGGTCTGTAAACACCATGTATTATTGTTCAATATGTATAAATGCGTAGGCTTCAAGGAGATCTTGAAACATTTGCCTGAGGAAGGAGAAAATCTCCGAAAGCTTGTGAATTTAAAATAAAATTGCTGGACTATAACTTGGTGTTGTAAAATTGTTTACAATGGGCAGGTATAGGCTGTGTAGAAACTGAATTAGGTGACAGGGCAGAACTTGTTTGAGAAATCCTGTTCTTCCACCAACTTCTCCCACTTTCATTATCACTTGTTTGATCCAGTATTGATCAGATGTAATTGTTTCTTGTCCCATGGTCAGTATTTTTGTTATCGGCTGGGGCTCTTTTCTCTGGAAAAGAGAAGACTGAGAGGTGACCTGATAGAGATGTGTAAAATTATGAAAGGGTTGGATAGGGTGGACAAAGAGAAGATGTTTCCACTTGGGGGCAGCGAGGGGGAGATGTCCAAAACTCGGGGCCATCAATATACGATAGTTACTAATAAATCCAATAAGGAATTCAGGAGAAACCCCTTTAATCAGACTGGTGGGAATGTGGAACTTTGCTACCATCATGTTTTTAAGATGAAGGTACATTTTTGGAACACGTGGTTCTGTTTTCTTGTCGTGATCTCTACTCTTTATTCCGAAAAGAACAATCAGGGTTTTATTTTCTCCCTTTCCTTGAAATGGTTGTGTTGGTGCCGGTCACCCTCCAGTATCTTGCCCAAGTAGCGGTTAATTATGTGTAGCCCTTGACTGTGAATGACAGGCTATTTGGCCATACAGGCATCACAGCCGAGCTCGATCTTGTCTCCAGCCTGTGCAGTTCTAGAATAGTGATCAGGAATGGTAGCCTTGGCTGATTTTTCTCCTAATCTAGTGGCAGTGAGGCCAATTGTACTACTTTGGTCCCTGTCCTGGCTAAGATTAATCAACATGTTACCGGCCAGGGATCAAACTTTGGACTGTTCTGGTCTGTATGATCGCTGGATAAACTTATTGGGCCATTGTGGGAGTGGGTTTAGTGTTGACTGTTTTGAGCATCTGTTCTCACTGCAGTGATATTAGACCAGTCTGAGACTAAGAGAGGCAGGGGACAGCAGCAGCAGCTTGTAATGGCATTCCTGAGCCTCCCTCTCATTAACATTTTGCTATATTACTGAGACAAGTGAAGGGGTGATGGGGAATGAGGTGCATTATGGAGGGAGAAGGGGAGGACTTGACTCACGTGAACCTGCGGGAATAGGGGATGAATAAATGGGGCATTGCATAAATGTCTCCAACAGTACATGTGGCCAAAAACCCTATCCAAATGCCTGACAAATCCTTTCGGGGGGAAAGTGAGGAACAGGGAGAAATGAAGGGATTTTATACCATTGAGAGTGCTGACATAGAATAACAAGGAAAAGTACACTAGAAGCAACAAGCCCAGACTTTTCTCAAAGATCATCACCACCATTTCAACATATTCAATTTCTTCTCTTTAGAACTTCTCCTTATCTCTTGATCCCATTTATAGTCCACTTTAATTTGCCATTTTTAAAATTGATGCACTCTTGGACTGTGCTGCCTGGCCCCTCCCTAATTGCCACAACGGTGTGTCTTGCTCGGGCAGTTTAAGGGCAGTTAAGAGTCAACCACATCGCTGTGGCATTGGAGCTGCATATCAGCCTGACCGGGTAAGGACAGCGGGATTCCTTCACATTAGTGAATCAGTTAGATTTTTACAATAATCCGACAGCTTCATGTTCACTTTTCCTGATACCAGCTTTTGATTTCCACATTTAAAAAAAACTGAATTCAAATTCTTGAACTGCTGTGGTGGGATTTAAACTCTCATTCTCTGGATTATTAGTCCAAGCCTCTAGATTACTAGTCCAATATCATAACCATTACATCACCGTACCCTTATTTCACAATTCTCTTAACCTTTGAATGAATTGGTTCAGAGTGACTTTATTTTGTACTCCCAACTTTCTAATTCTTAACCTCTGCCCCTCAGTATTTGAACCTTTCACTATAGTGAGCAAGTTAACTGGATGAGTTTTATCAATTTCCTCCTTAATCCTGAAAAATGAAATTACATCATCTCGAAGTCTCCCCATTTCTAAAGGAAACAATTCTAACTTCTTCAACCTTTCCTCACAGTGTAAATTCCTGATGCTTGGAATCATTTTAGTTGTTCCTCTCTGTACCTTCTGAAGGGCAATAATGTCCTTCTTATAATTAGATTATCAGGCTGCACTGCATTCCAAATGGGGTTGCACCAATATCTTATATAGGAACAGAATAACCTCTTGTGCAAATGATATCCTGTATCTTGACGTTTTACTGCAGCTTAACACAATCGTGATGATTTCACAACTCTGACCATTCTAATACTCCTGGATCTCTTTCCTGATCAGTGTTTCTCTACAGTATTTGTGAGAATCATCTTACTGAGGAATGTTCCCACTTTACTGAAACAAAAGGGAAGTTTATAAACTGTATAACTTATTAATTAGAAAATTTTGAAAAAACAAACTTATTCAAGAACATGGACAAGACACGAGCAACAAATGTCGGCCCTGAAATTATACTGTGGGATATTGTCGTACAAATGATTTAATGTGTTTGTCTGAAATTCCACTCTCCATTATTTTACGAGAAGTGTTAACTGACTTATTTTAAATGGGTTACATTTCAGTGCTGTAGTTCTGTCTCTAAGAAATATAACACAGAATTCTCTTTTCAGGTGAAAAACTTCAATCAGTTCTTTACAAAGATGAAAGGAAGATGCTTCAGTATTGTGTTCCTACTTGGTCTTCATACTGTAATGTTGGGTAAGCAATGGAATCGTTAATTTAAATCTTACTGACGCCTTGTTTTGAAACAAGTGTATCTTTACCAGTTTAGCTAAATTATAGCACGGAAAAGGCCATTCGGCCCAAACAAGGGCCATTTTCATGGATAAAACCCACCTACCCCTCTTCCTATGCATCCCTCAATCTGTTCTCTCCACAGAAATGTCTCCTGAACCCATTATGCTTCAATGGCATTCACTAGCAGCTTATTCCACAACTCTATGTGGAGTAAGTTACCAGGGAAGGCCATGACAAAGGGTGTACACACACACATTCCGAACTTGTCCTTTCTCTTTAGAGGTTGATGGACCTGTTGTGTATTTCCAGCATTTTCTGTTTTAGATTTCCATCATTTGTAATTTTTCTTTCTTCTCATTATTGCCACAGCTCTGTTACTCCAAGGGTGAAAAAAGTTCCACCTGCCTTTCCTTGTACTCCTAATTCCCCATTTCTGTCCTGTGTATTTGAATCTTTCATCATACTGAAGACTTTATCAGGACCAGTTTGAAAATTCCCTTCAGAATCTCAAACACTTCAGTTAAATGACTCAATTTATCCTCTTTTTCCAGAGAGAACAAATCCAACAATGTCAGCAAATGTGGGAGCCGATTTGTACACAGTAAGGTCACACAAACAGCAAATGAATTAAATGACCAGATAATCTGTTCTTGGTGTTGCTTGAGGGAGGAATGTTGGCCAGGACACTGGGAGAATTCCCTACTCTTCTTCAAATAGTGCCAAGGGATCTTTTACACCCACCAGAACAGGCAGACGGGGCTTCGGTTTAATGTCTGATTGAAAAGGCAGTACCTCCAATAATACAACACTCACACAGTACTGCGCTGAAGTGTCAGCTTTTATTGTTTGCTCAAGTACTGAAGTGGGGCTCGAATGTAGCAAACATCAGCTTATTATCGGGTTTAAAAAATTGAAGTGTATTCAGAGAAGTTCTTTGTTCAGAATTAGGAGCTGAACTGAGGAACACTATTAATCTGGAAACAAGTCAGCTGAATGCCTCATTCAAACAGCCTGCTCGGAATACCAGTAATGGAGCTGAATATTCTGCTTCTTGCACCTGGGAATCAGGAATCGCTTCACAGCCTGTGTCACCACTTGGAATTTCTTCCATGTTATGTAGATGTGTAAACACTGACTGAGTTACCCAGAAATTGCTGGAGTAGGGTTGTTGTGTTAGGCTATGGGAAAATCGTGGCTGCCCCATTCCCCTGGTGCAAATCATTCAGCAGTTTCATGCTCCCTGAAACCACCAGGATTTTTTTTTTATTCGTTCATGGGATGTGGGGGTCACTGGCAAGGCCAGCACTTATTGCCCATCCCTAATTGCCCTTGAGAAGGTGGTGATGAGCCGCCTTCTTGAACTGCTGCAGTCCATGTGGTGAAGGTTCTCCCACAGTGCTGTTAGGTTGGGAGTTCCAGGATTTTGACCCAACGGCCATATATTTCCAAGTCAGGATGGTGTGTGACTTGGAGGGGAACATGCAGGTGGTGTTGTTCCCATGTGCCTGCTGCCCTTGTCCTTCTAGGTGGTAGAGGTCGCGGGTTTGGGAGGTGCTGTCGAAGAAGCCTTGGCGAGTTGCTGCAGTGCATCCTGTGGATGGTACACACTGCTGATATGGTGCACTGGTGATGAAGGGAGTGAATGTTTAGGGTGGTGGATGGGATGCCAATCAAGCTGGCTGCTTTGTCCTGAATGGTGACGAGCTTCTTGAGTGTTGTTGGAGCTGTACTTATCCAGCCAAGTGGAGAGTATTCCATCACACTCCTGACTTGTGCCTTGTAGATGGTGGGCTGGGACCAGTATCCTAGTGAACTGGATAATTAGGGCTGTAGATAGGGCTTTGAACTAAAAAAAAAAGGGGGGAAAGGGATCAGGTTAGGGGAAAATATAGAAATCTAAAGAGAAAAGTCAAGGCAACAGAGCAGTATAGCGATTTGGGTAAGGAAAAGCAGAGTGTGTCAGGAAGGGACAGAGTTTAATGGTAATAGTGCATCAGTGAATAAGGTCAAAGCAGGGAATAATGGTAAGAAGTTAAAATTAAAGGCTCTTTACCTGAATGCACGAAGCATTCGTAACAAGATAGTCGAATTAGTAGCACAAATAGAGATAAATGGGTTTGATCTAATAGCCATTACAGAGATATGGTTGCAAGGTGACCAAGGTTGGGAACTAAATATCCCAGGGTACTTGACGTTTAGAAAAGACAGGGAGAATGGAAAAGGAGGGGGTGTAGCCCTGATGATAAAGGATGACATGAGGACAGTGGTGAGAAAGGATCTTGGCTCAGAAGATCAGGAAGTAGAATCAGTATAGGTGGAAATAACAAGGGGCAGAAAACACTGGTGGGGGAGTAGTTTATAGGCCCTCTAACAGTAGCTACACCTTTGGACAGAGTATTAATCAAGAAATAATAGGAGCTTGTAACAAAGGTAGTGCAATAATCAAGGGGACTTTAATCTTCATATGGACTGGGCAAATCAAATTGGCAAAGGTAGTCTGGAGGACGAGTTCATGGAATGCATTCGAGACAGTTTCCTAGAACAATACGTCATGGAACCAACCAGGGAACAGGCTATTTTAGATCTTGTATTGTGTAATAAGACAGGGTTAATTAGTAATCTCACAGTAAGGGATCCTCTGGGGAAGAGTGATCATAATATGATCGAATTTCACATGGAGTTTGAGAGTGACATATTTAAGTCCAAAACTACAGTCTTAAACTTAAACAAAGCCAATTACATAGGTATGAGAGGCGAGTTGGCTAAGGTAGATTGGGAAATTAGATTAAAAGATATGACGATAGATAAGCAATGGCAAACGTTTAAAGAAATATTTCAATATTCTCAATGAATATACATTCGATTGAGAAATAAAAACTCCATGGGAAAAGTGATTCATCCGTGGCTAACTATGTATTAGATTAAAAGGAAAGGACTATAACATTGCCAAGAAGAGTAGTAAACCTGAGGATTGGGAGAGTTAGAAACCAGCAAAGGATGACCAAAAAGCTGGATAAAAAGGGAGAAAATAGAATGAGAGTAAACTAGTAAGAAATATAAAAACAGATTGTAAGAGCTTTTACAAGTATGTAAAAAGGAAGAGAGCAGCAAAAGTAAACGTTGGTCCCTTAGAGGCGGAGACAGGAGAAATTATATTGGGGAATAACGAAATGGCAGAGACTTTAAACAAATATTTTGTATCTGTCTTCACAGTAGAAGACACAAAAAGCATACCAGAAATAGTGGGGAACCAAGGGGCTAATGAGAGTGAGGAACTTAAAGTAATTAATATCAGTAGAGAAAAACTACTAGAGAAACTAATGGGACTAAAAGCCAATAAATCCCCAGGACCTGATGGCCTTCATTCTAGAGTTCTAAAAGAGGTGTCTGCAGAGATCGTGGATGCATTGGTAGTGATCTTCCAAAATCCCTAGATTCTAGAACGGTCCCAGTGGATTGGAAGGTAGCAAATGTAACCCCGCTATTGAAGAAAGGAGGGAGAGGGAAAACTGGGAACTACAGGCCAGTAAGCCTGACATCAGTCATCAGGAAAATGCTGGAATCCATTCTTAAGGAAGTAGTAACAGGGCACTTGGAAAATCATAATATGATTAGGCAGAATCAACATGATTTTATGAAAGGGAAATCGTGTTTGACAAATTGATTAGTGTTTTGAGGATGTAACTAGCAGGGTAGATAAAGGGGAACCAGTGGATGTCGTATATTTGGATTTTCAAAAGGCATTCGATAATGTGCCACATTAAAGATTGTTAGACAAGATTAGGGCTCATGGGGTTGGGGGTAACATATTAGGGATATAGACAGATTAAGTGAATGGGCAAGAAGGTGGCAGATGGAGTATAATGTGGGGAAATGTGAGGTTATTCACTTGGGTAGGAAGAATAGAAAAACAAGAATATTTTTTAAATGGTGAGCAACTGTTAAATGTTGGTGTTCAGAGAGACTTGGGTGTCCTTGTACACGAAACACAGAAAGTTAACATGCAGGTACAGCAAGGAATCAGGAAGGCAAATGACAAGTTGGCCTTTATTGCGAGGGGGTTGGAGTACAAGAGTAAGGAAATCTTGCTACATTTATACAGGGCTTTGGTGAGGCCACACCTGGAGTACTGTGTACAGTTTTGGTCTCCTTATCAAAGGAAGGATATACTTGCCTTAGAGGTGGTGCAATGAAGATTCACTAGATTGATTCGTAGAAACATAGAAAATTTCCGGCACAGCAGGAGGCCGTTCGGCTCATCGTGTCTGCGCCGGTCAAAATAGAACTTCCCAGCCTAATCCCACTTTCCAGCGCTTGGTCCGTGGCCTTGTAGGTTATCGCACTTCAAGTGCATATCCAAGTATCTTTTAACTGTGATGATGGTTTCTGCCTCTACCACCCTTTCAGGTGGTGAGTCCAGACCCCCGCCACTCTCTGGGTGAAAAAATGTTTCCTCAGCTCCCCTGTAATCCTTTTACCAATTACTTCAAATCTATGCCCCCTGGTTATTGACCTCGCTGCTAAGGAAAATAAGTCCTTCCTATCCACTCTATCTAGACCCTACATAATTTTATACACCTCTATTAAATCACCCCAGAGCCTTGTCTGTTGCAAAGAAAACAACCCCAGCCTATCCAATCTTTCCTTATAGCTAAAATTCTCCAGTCCTGAGATGAAAGGGTTGTCCTATGAGGAGAGATTGAGTAGAATGGGTCTATACTCTCTGGAGTTTAGAAGAATGTGAGGTGATCTCATTGAAACATAAGATTCTGAGGGGGCTTGACAGGGTAGACACTGAGAGGTTGTTTCCTCTGGCTGGAGAATCTAGAACTAGGGAGCATAGTCTCAGGATAAGGGGTTGGCCATTCAAGACTGAGATGAGGAGGAATTTCTTCACTCAGTTGTGAATCTTTGGAATTCTCTACCCCAGAGGGCTGTGAGTCGCTGAGTATATTCAAGGCTGAGATAGATAGATTTTTGGACTCTGGGGGAATCAAGTGATATGGGGATCGGGCAGGAAAGTGGAGTTGAGGTTGAAGATCAGCCACGGTCTTACTGAATGGCAGAACAGGCTCGAGGGACCCGATGGCCTCCTCCTGCTCCTATTTCTTATGTACAATATGAGTGCTGACATTGTTTGAAATGTTATATTTTACCAGAGAGATTCCGTGTCCTTTTGCCATTCGATCTCATCGTAGTCACTGCAGGTGAAGATGTTGTATTAGAGTGCCAACTGGTACCAGATATATCTCTGGATAACCTGGAGGTTCGATGGTTTAAATCGGACTTTGCTTTGCCAGTACATTTATCCACCGGTGGACGGGATCGACCTGATGTGCAGGACAAAGCTTATCAAGGGAGGACAGAACTTTTTAAAGATGAGTTTCCCCGTGGAAATGCCTCTCTCAAACTGAAGATGATAAGAGCATCAGATGAAGGGAGCTACACGTGTTACATTGGTTCCAAAACATACCATGAGGAAGCAGTGATGAATCTGAAAGTTGGAGGTTAGTCTTTCTAGTTTCAAACTACCAATGGTTCATGGGTATGAAGCACAATATTCAAGTTTCAGTATTATTTAAATCATGAATGAGAATTAGCAAGCTCCATGTTACTGGAAAATGAAAAGCACAAAGAATTTACTGCAAAATTCAACATTTTTGCTAATAATTCAAACTGCTATCTTTAGCACAGACTGTAAATCTATGCCGCTCTTCAATTAATATAAGGATGTGTTTATGGGCAATGTCGTGTCCACGATTGTACAGGTAAACAGACAGTGCAGGGAAGTGGGAGGTGTAATTAGACACCACTCGCCCAGCATTCTGCCTGGAATTTGATCCAGTCAGTGATAGGCAGGCAGTGCAGACTTCAAACTCTGCTCGACTATGCAGAGATACCAAGTATAGTGGCACTGTCGGCATAATCCTTCAGAGTAAAGACAATGGAGAGTTAACACACCCCACAGATCATGCAACACACGGCGCTGACGCCCCCCCCCGAGTTCGGGCACGGCGCGCGACCCCATGAACAGGCATGATGTCACCAGTGGTATCGAACCTTTTGTGCATGTGCAGAGAGAGACTTCATCAGATGGCCCGGTGCTTGCACAGAAGGGTACGGTTATCAGGTCGACCGAAATCCAGTATTAACCACACTGTTGCCAATCACTCCATTAATGTAATTCAGTTGTACAGTTCGTGTTTTGAATATGATGGGCTTGAAATTCATGGGCCTGATAGGGCACTTCTGAGGCATCTCTGCCTCTTTTTCTAGACAATGCAAAATTCCAATGGAAAGGGGGAAGGGGCTTTGTGTGTCCACAATTTACTGGTGCCAACTTCTAAGAGTTGGTGCCAGAAATCCCAGTACTTCCACCTGACTTACACCCAATAAAAAGTAAGCGTCCGTGACATAGGGAGACTTCTGTGCCAGAGCAATGTCCTGGCCAATGTGTGGCCCACAATGCCAGTTTCCTATCGGTAATTGATTATGGACAATCGACAGTGTGGAACATTGCCCAGGTATATCCTGTCCACAAAGAGAAAAACAAATCCAACCCGGCCAATTACCACTCTACCAGCCCACTTCCAATCATCAGCAACCTGATGGAAGGAGTCGTCAACATGAATTCCACAGGTGAGGCGAGAGTGACTACCCTTGACATAAGGCGGGTTTCAACTGAGTTTGGCACCAAGCAACCTTGGTAAAACTGAAGTCAATGGAGATAAGGGGCGAAACTCTCCTGTGGTTGGAGTCATACCTGGCACAGAGAAAGATGGATGTGGTTGTTGGAGGCCAATCATCTCAGCCCCAGGACATTGCTGCAGGAGTTCCTCGGGGCAGTGTCCCAGGCCATTCCTCCATCATAATGTCAGAAGTGCGGCTGGTTGCTGATGATGAACTATGTTCAGCTCCATTTGCAATTGTTCAGGTAATGAAGCAGTTCATGCCCACATACAGCAAGATCTGGACAACACCCAGGCTTGGGCTGATAAGTAGCAAGTAATATTCACACCATACAATTGCCTGGCAATGACCGTCTCCAACAAGAGAGCCCAACTATCTCCCCCTGACTTTCAATGATATTACCGTCACCGAGTCCCCCACCGTCAATATCCTGGGGGTCACCTCGTGACTCCCCAGATCCTCTTCACCTACAAGGCACAGGTCAGGAGTGTGATGAAATACTCTCCACTTGCCTGGATGAGTACAGCTCCAACAACACTCGAAGCTCAGAACCATCCAGGACAAAGCAGTCTGCTTGATCGGCACTCCATCCACTAGCCTAAACATCCACCCCCTCCACCACCAGCGAACCGTGGCTGCAGTGTGTACTAGCGACAGGATGCACTACAGGTGCTGTTGAAGAAGCCTTGGCAAGTTGCTACAATGCATTCTGTAGATTGTATACACTGCAGCCACAGTACGTTGGTGGTGGATGGAATGGATGCATAAGGTGATGGATGGGTTGCCAATCAAGTGGACTGCTTTGTCCTGGATGGTGTCGAGCTTCATGAGTGTTGCAGCTGCACTCATCCAGGCAAGTGGAGAGTATTCTATCACACTCTTGACTGGTGCCTTGTAAGAGAGACTTTGGGGAGTCAGGAGGTGAGCCAGTCGCCACAGCCTGTGAGCTGCTGTAGTAGCCATGGCATTTATGTGGCTGAGTTTCTGATCAATGGTGAACCCAGGATGTTGATGGTGGGGGATTTGGCGATAGTAATACCATTGAATGTCATGGGGAGGTGGTCATTGCCTGGCACTCGAGTGGAAAGTAAAATTTGTGCCACACATCAGCCCAAGCCTGGATGTTGTCCAGGCCTTGCTGCATGTGGGCACGTACTGCTTCACTATCTGAGGAACTGCAAATGGAACTGAACACCGCAATCATCAGAGAACAGCCCCACTTCTGACCTAATGGAGTGAAGGTCATTGATGAAGCAGCTGAAGATAGTTGGACCTAGGACGCTGCCCTGAGGAACTCCTGCAGCGATGTCAATAAGATTGGAAGCACGGTGGGAGATCTCTGGAAGAGATGAGTTTGTTAACTATCGGGGAGATTATGATTGGTGTTTGGTCATGGGGTTATGGTCCGTAGAGAGATTGGAGTCAGTGTCAGATAATTGATGTTCAGTGTCAGCCTGTCAGAGATCCTTCGGCCATACAAAAACACTGCTCTCTTTGTTGGTGTGTCTGGTATCTGGAATGTAACAGAAAGCTGCAAGTGAAGAGGGAAGTAAATTAAAGAAACTGAGACTGCTGATATCACAGCAGCAATTGTTGATGAAGAGATTAAGAGAAGGCAAAGTGAAGGAGTCCAGGACGATTGAGAATGCTGGAGACAAGAAAAGAGGTCAGATTCAGATTCATGGAGACAGGCACCTCCACACTGAAAAAGAAGGCACAGAGGTGAAGGTGGCAAAAGAGTTCAGCATCATGTCACGCTGAAACTCACTGAGATGGACACAAAGGGCAATGTAGTGTTTGCTGAGGACAGATGGATAAGCATTAGAAGAGGGAAGGTCAGAGAGCCGGGTGAAAGCCCAGCAAGGAGTGAGATTAGAAAGAGACAGGGCTTCAATAAAGAGGGATTGTCAGGCATTGGAGTCAATAGAAAGGATAATAGCCAAATAGCAGCCAACAATCCACAATGATTCTATGGCGGGGGAGTGAGACTAGCTGGATTGCTCTTGCATAGAGCCGGCATGAACTCTATGGGCCGAACAGCCTCCTTCTGTGCTGTAACCATTCTATGATTCTATGAAATCGATATTGCCTGGTTTACACCATCGGCAAGTTAAAATTATCCCCACCGATTTTAATACTTAGGTTAGTCAATGGAGGAATAGGTAGTTCTATATTCACGTTTCACTGACTCAAATTATTATGGATTGTTCAACTAGACATTTAACAATATAAAAGAGTAAAAGTTTTGATTACTGATTAAATCCTAATTGCAGGTTTTGGACACCGGCCTTGGATTCACCTGGAGGAAAACAACAAACAAGGAGTTCGTGTTGTGTGTAAATCGGATGGATGGTATCCTGAGCCAGGGATACGGTGGGAGGATGGGAATGGACAAGATGTGACGGCACAGTCTGAGACAGAATTCATAAAGGACTCCAGAGGCCTTATTTCTGTCCAGAGTCATATTGATGTCACGAGTGATTCTGTAAACAGGTTTTCATGTTTCATGCTAAACTGGTTATTGAACAAAAAACGAGAGGCCCATCTCCAGATATCAGGTAGGTGAGAGCTTATAAATCATTTTTTAAAAAAAAGCTTCCTATCCAAATTTCTCCTCTCCTGAAGACACTAACTCAGACTGGGTGTGGTTCCACGAGCACTGGTTCTCCTCTGGTACTGTGCCCAAGGGGCAGTTTTTCATATTGAACCTAGTGTTGGCAGGCTAGTGGACTATCTGGGGCACTGGAGATGAGCCTGACGTGTCCTCACCCGATGTTCACATGTCCATATTCCAACAGTATTCACTGGATAGAGATTAGGAGCAAGAACTCTGGGTATTATGGTTTTGCATGACTGAAGAAAGGATCTGAGTATTATTGTAAGATTCAAATGACATCTGCCCCAAATGTCAATTCATATCAGCACCTGGGATCCAGGTGAATGCCAGCTTTAACCTGGACATAGTACTGCAGGACCAGTGTGAGAAGGGGCAAAGAGCACTTCAGTCTTTCTCATTCTGGAATGATAGCAAAGTCTGTAACCCTGAAATTCCTTTGTCTGGGGTTGGGGTGCAGCAGTAGTGGAAACAGGGTGAGGGGCAGAGTTTTTTCTGATATTAAATTTCACCAGAAGTAGGGTCCTGCGTTTCTACCACCAGCCCCAGCTCCCCCCTCCCCCCTCACCAGAAAAAGATGGGACTGGCAAGATGACAAAACCCATCGGCAATCCAGCCAGTTCTACCTCACAACCCCAGTGCATGATCACAGATAACCACCAGCTAGAATGAAAACCCTTACGGCAGCAGCAAGGGACTGTTTGGAAGTTCTTCGTCCCCCATGGGGCACATGCCCTACTAATGTTTTGAAATGGTTTTCTGAGCTCACCTTGCCCACATGTAAATGACCCCAACCCTGGGATTTGGGATGGACTCGGGCGTATCATAGCGTCAGTCTAAAGTTCCACCCTGCCACACACACATTCTGATGGTAGAACAGGGTCCTGTGATAGTTTGTGGACCCTGGTATTTGTCATGTGTCCAGACTCTTCTCATTCAATGTTCACAACTCCAAAGCATTTAGCAGGAGGGCTGCTTTTTGGCTCATTGCAAGAGGCATGACTAAGTTGTGAAGTGGATTTGTGGTAAAAAGGAGGAAATGGTTGCATGGAGGGAGGCCTGAGGCCTGTGGCCTCTACCAACCTACTCAGCAAGTAGGAGAATCGGCTTCACAGATGACATGGCTCTTTGCCAAAGCCCGAGGACTTGGATTAAGCAGTTGTTGATGACGAAGCCTGGTAGACAACGTTGGACTTGTACATCGAGAACATCAAGGTGGCTGGCGGGGTTGATATCCTGCTTACACCTTCCACCAGGTTGAAGATACCTCTGCTGAAGCACCACACTCCCAGTTGGTGGGACCAATATTTGTTTTTTGCTATGTGTCCATGCTGTGGTCAGGAGTATGTTGGTAATGCACCTTTTCATTTCATGGTAAAAGTTGATTTCAGTTTTAAAAAAATAATCTGGAAATTAAAAGCAGGTACCAGTAAAAGTGACGGTGAAGCTGTCGGATTGTCAGAAAAACCCACCTGGTTCATGAATGTCCTTTTAGAGAAGAAGACTTGTCATACTTACCCGGTTTGCTGTATATGTGATTTCAGTCCTACACCAACGTGGCTGACATTTAATTGCCCTCTGAAGTGTCCTAGAAAGTCACTCCATTGTGTGAAACCGTTAGAAAGGAAAACGAGAATAAAACCGGACGGACCTCTCGGCTGTGACCTAGGCATTGAATTAGGACATGACGTAGGCACGCCCAGCCCAATCGACCCTGCAAAGTCCTCCTCACTTAACATCTGGGGACTTGTGTCAAAGTTGGGAGAGCTGAACCAGAGATCAGTTAAGCAACAGCCTGACACAGTCGTACTCACAGTATCATACCTATCCGCCAACATCCCAGACTCCTCCATCACTATCCCTTGGTATGTCCTATCCCACCAGCAGGACAGACCCACCAGAGATGTGGGCACAGTGGTGTACAGTCGGATGTGAGTGGCCTTGAGAGTCTTCAACATTGACAACATGTCTCATGGCTTCAGGTCAAACACGGGCAAGGAAACCTCCTAATGATTACCACCTACCGCCCTCAGCTGTCGTCAACAGTGCTATCAAGCGGCACTTACTCACCGATAGCCTGCTCACTGATGCTCAGTTTGGGTTCTGCAAGAACCACTTGGCTCCAGACCTCATTACAGCCTTGGACAAAGAACTGAATTTGAGAGGTGAGGTGAGAATGACTGCCCTTGACATCAAGGCAGCATTCGACCAAGTGTGGCACCAAGAAGCCCAAATAAAACAATCCACTGGTGATCGGGGGAAAGCTCTCCTGTAGCTGGACTCATACCTGGCACAAAGGATGATGGTAGTGGTTGTTGGACATCAATCATCTCAGCCCCAGGACATTGCGACAGGAGTTCCTCAGGGCAGCGTCTTAGGCCCAACCACCTTCAGCTGCTTCATCAATAATTTTCTCTCCATCATAAGGTCATAAGTGGGACTGTTTGCTGATGATGATTGCACAGTGTTCAGATCAATTTGCAATTCTTCAGACAATGAAGCAGTCCATTTCACATACAACATGATCTGGACAATATCCAGGCTTGGGCTGATAAATAGCAAGTAACATTTGCACCACATAAGTGCCAGGCAATGACCATCTCCAACAGAGAGAGTTTAACCACCTCCCCATGACCTTCAATGCTATTACCTTTACGAGTCCCCCACCATCAACATCTTGGGGGATCACCATTGACCAGAAACTCAACTGGATCAGTCACATAAATGCTGTGGCTGTTAGAGCAGATCGGAGGCTGGGTATTCTGCGACGAGTGACTCACCTCCTGACTCTCCCAAGCCTCTCCATCACCTACAAGGCACAAGTCAGGAGTAGTGATGTAATACTGTCCATTTGCCTGGATGGATACAGCTGCAGCAAGACTCAAGAAGCTCAACACCATCCAGGGGACAAAGCAGCCCACTTGTTCAGTACCCCATCCACCAACTTCAACATCCACTTCCTTCACCATCGGCGTACCGTGGCTGCAACATGTTCTATCCACACGGTGCACTGCAGCAACTCGGCAAAGGTTCTTTGGCAGCACCTCCCAAACCTGCAGCTCCACCATCTGAAGGACAAGGGCAGCAAGTGCATGAGAACACCACCAGCTCCACATTCCCCTCAAAGTCACATACCATCCTGATTTGGAAATATATCGTTGTTCTTTCATTGTCGCTGGGTCAAAGTCCTGGAACTCCCTGCCTACCAGCATTGTGGGAGAACCTTCACCGCGCAGATGGCAGCGGTTCAAGAAGACGGCCCACCATCACCTTCTCAAGGGCAACTAGGGATGGGCAATAAATTCCGGCCTTGCCAGTGATGCCCATATCCTGAGAATGAATTTTAAGAGATTCTATGTACAGCCCTTCAGAAAGTTCCATCCACGATTAATAGCAGAATTCCCATGAGGGCCGCAGTCCATAAACATCTTTTTCAGTTCCAGTGCAGCTTATCATAGAATCGTAGATAGTTAGGGCACAGAAGGAGGCCATTCGGCCCATTGTGTCCGTGTCGGACAGAATATATATTTAGAACAGAAAAATATTCCTTTGACAACAATTGTAAAAGGATTATTGAACTTTATGGGGATGAAATTGGACTTAGGCAGTGATGTAAAACGGGCGGTATCACATCTGCCGCCAATTATATGTCTCACCCGATATTCAATTCCATTACAGTCAATAGAACTGAACATTGGATGGGTCGTATAATGGGCAGCAGGTGCGATAACCGTCCGTTTCGCGTCCCCGCCTAAGTCGAATTTCACCCCTGAAAACTGGGAAGTTAATTGGACTCATCAATATGCACTTCCCTGTGACTTTAGATTTTTCTCCGTCCTATTCTAACAATTCTAAGTGCAACTTGCAGCCTGGAGTCTGGGATGTCGATGGTTGCTCTGTGTGACGAAGGGCACTAAATTGGGCCATGTTGCACCCGTTGTTTCGGCGCTAAGTGGCCTTTTGAGGTGCCAAGATGGCATCTTGCCTGTGCACGCACATTTCCAGCCTGGCATGTGCCGGACGCCATCTTGGAATAGGAGTTAGCACATGCGCAAATACCAAATGCGCAAATACCAAATGCTGGCTGCATGCAAAGTAAGGAAAAAATGGATACAATCAGTATGCAACGCTGATTCAAAGTGATAAGTCTCAAAATGCACAGTCTTAACCCCGACCATCTAAACATATCTAGAGTGCCTGGAAGACCTTCACCAGTGCTATTTAAAGGGTCCATGAAGGATTTACAGGTTCGTGGCTGGATTATTGCTTCTGGCTGCCCAGACATTTGTAATTTTTGGAGGTCTCTTATACTTGAATACTAGGACGAGGGGACATAGCCTAACATTTAGAGCCAGGACGTGCAGGAGTCAATTTCGGAAACGCTTCTACACGCAAAGGGTGGGAGAAGTTTGGAACGCTATTCTGCCAACGGCAGTTGATGCTAGCTCAATTGTGAATTCTCAATCTGAGATTGATAGATTTCTGTGAATCAAGGGTAATAAGGGATATGGAGTTAGGTCACAGGTCCGCCATGATCTCATTGAATGGCGGAATAGGCTCGAGGGTCTAAATGCCACTGCCACTTGCTGCCTCCTGATATGCGCCACCTTCTCCTGCAAGAAAGCGGAATGTGTGTCTGGGTGATGTGCCTGTCATGGTTCAATAGCTGCCAGTGTATGTGGCTTGTCAGTTGTGGGTGGGTGGCTTGAAACAGTGGTAATTTGTAAGGGTGAGAGGAAGTATCTGATTGGAAGAATTGAGTACTGATGGAAAGAGTTTGTTGGTATGTGGGTGATGGGGGTGTTGTGCATGGTGCAGTTGGTAGGAGACACCCACTTAACAGTTGACCTCACTCACCTTGACCACTCGTGTCAAAGCATTGAACTTCTTCCTGCACTGCATCCATGTTCGTGGTGCTGTGCGCCTGGCATTGACTTCATCCCCTACTGCCTCCCACTGCCTTTTGGGCATATGTCTGGAGGGCCTCTTTTCTCCCCCCACTCTCCATGTGGATATAGGATGTCCCTCCTTCTGTCCACCTCTAGTGCATCATCAGAGAACCTTGGTGCACATACTCTCGCAGGCCTGGTACAAACTCAGATCGGCAGATTGGAGGATGTGGGATTTAGTAGTGCGGAACCTTCATTCAATGTTTTAACATAACTCATCAGTGTGTAAACGTAGGGACAGGACCTGCATCTGTGTTTTCTGTTTGCAATGTCTGATCTCCGTTCAGACAGCAGACTGTTATTTTTAGCAAATAACAGGTACCGGCTACCTTTAAGAAACATCCTCCCTTTAAAGGTTGGGGCTCCCCCTGCTGGTGGAAGGTGCAGATTGCATTGAATCCACGTGCAAGGCAAGATCTGAACGCAGCTTGCAGGCTGAGGCAGGATGAAGTTCTCGTCCTGCCTGTGCAGGGGCCACTGGGCGCGGGTTAACAGCGGATCACGCTACCTGTGCCCAATAATAGATCCTATCGAATTTTTTCCCCCCAACTCTCTTGCGATGGTGTTGGACCTTGTCTCAGGGCTGCTCAGTCCTGAGCAGAGAACACTCTGGAGCTGTCCTGAAGGAGGGTACAATCCATCGCCTGCTCTCCCGCTGGGCTTGGGAGCAGGATATTGGTTGCCGTCGGTCTGCAGGAAAATGGACTTTATGGGGTAACTAACATTCCTTAATCCCTGAAAGTATCCTGAATATCTTGCAAACCCACCAAAACGGTGCCCTGGAGATCTTGGATATCCAGGATTTACTGCTCTCTCCATTCTCATCATTCTGCCATCCCAGGCCTGTCATTACCAATCATCACCTGCACATTGGAGGTAATATCTTGACTCCAGATCTCTGTTCTGTGGGACACGGTCGGCTTCCTGCAGCTGCCACTCACTCAAAGCTGCCCTGAATTGTTGAGAAACTCTCTCTGATGTTGCTGCAAAAGAGGGCCTTGGACTGTGCTGCCAGCCCTGCCTGTTGCTACACATTTTCGGAGGGGCTTTGCAGTGCCTTCGTATGAGTTTGATGCTCTGCTAGCATCCTTCTTTTCATGACAGGACCACTGAGATCATTGCCCAAATGCTGTTCAGCCAATGGCTGATATTTCCTTAGCGTCTGCCAAGAAAATCCTTCTCCACTTCCAGTATCTCTTCCTCTGTCTTGTGTGTCGTGCAGCATTCAATGTCCACTCCTCTTCTGAACTATCAGTATCCCCACAAGTGACTATCTAGGCTGGTAAGAGGGCGAATAATGGTGTGGATGAATTTCTGCTCACTCTCCTTCCTGTTAAGGGTCCTGATATTGGTTTACTTTCTCTCTCTGCTTCTTCCCTGCTTCCAAGTCCGTAGAGAGAAAAAGACAGAGAAATGCAGTGAGTTTCCTGCCAACCACTGCTTCCTCACTGTTCTAATGTAAGGTTCTTCTCAGAGTAAGAGCATCTAAAAACTGAACTTGTTCTAGGATATCTGAACATTAGTACTTGTTTTGCACACACCAACTGTGGGACAAGGACCTCCCATGTCTCCTTCCCCTATTGCTGTAGCTGAGTTAGATCCCAGTATCTCAATTGCCTCCTCCACTGTTGAGTTAATGGGTGAATATTTGCTGTCCCTTGTCTTGTAGCTCGTCCTTCCTGCAAATTGTGTTCCTTGTTTTCCTGCATGAAAACAGAGTGCATGTTACAGAGTGGGTTGTTTGAGAGCTATTGGAGAATTCATATCACTTCTGATATGAAGTTCTCATAATGAAAATGATCCTTCAATGGGTATGCAAGCATTGCTGGATTCTCCAGTGATATAATTGTTCTATTGTGTAGGAGTCTGTTCAGTCCACTTAGTTCATGTATTTATACCTTTAAGTTTGTTTCTGCAGTTTTAGGGTTAATACCAGTCTTGTAGTCTGTAAAGTTTGGCCTCTTGTGTGTTTCCTTTTGACCCATCATTGGCTGCTGTGCCTTCAGCCACCTAGGTCCCATTTTCTGGAATTCCCTCTGTAAACCCTTCCACCTCCATCTCCTTTTAAGACCTTTCTTGAAACCCACATCCATGACCAAGCTTTTGGTCACCTCTCCTAATCTCTCCTCCTTTCACTTGGTATCTGTTTGTCCTCACACCACTTACATTAACAAGAACTTACATTAATATAGTTTATCTCTTATTAAAGACACTATATTAATCTAAGTTCTTGTTGTTAGCACTAATGTTATTTATCATAGAATTTGGATGAGAGTCAGCACCTGAGATTACTGCTGAGGATTGGTGAAGACTATTAATAACACTGGAACAAGAACCCAATGTTTGTTGTACAGTATTGGGCACCGCAAATCAGACACTGATTCTGTTTTTTTTACCTTTTATAGATGAGTTCTTCCCTAAGGTCAACGTGTGGCTGGTAATTTTCTGGGTGGTTGCAGGCCTTGTGATTACGGCTGCTGCTGTCGATATAATGTTCCACAGAAAAGAAGATAAAATGATTAAAGGTAGGAGCACAAATAATAGTTCAACATTATTGTATTAAAAAGGCCCATAAAACATTTAATTTGTGCATGCAAATTGCAGATGAAATTTGTCAACAAATTGCAGATGTATAATAACAGATTTATAATTGTAGGAGATTTTAATCATCCAAAAAATAGACAGAAATAGGAAAAATGTGGTGAGAAAGTGGATAGTGTGTTCAGGAATTATTTCTTAATCCGTAGGCTGCTACTCCGATAAGGGAAGAAGCATCACTCGACCTGGCTCTGGGTTATCAGGGGAGGAGGAAGAGGGGTGACCTAAAAGTAGGGGAACATTTGAGAAGCATTGAGCACAATATAATTAGGTTCAGTGGATTACAGAAAGAAAAAGAAAAGTTGAGTACAAGGATACTTGACTGAAAAATGCAATGTGTAATAATGTAAAAGGGACCTTGCCCAGATTGAAAAGAAGAAAAATTGGTAACTGGAATTGTTGATCAGCATTTGGAAATATTTAAACAGGAGGTGGAAAGGATATAAATCATGAAATTCCAGTGATGGAGAAAGGGAATCTGTCGAAGCCTGGGGTTCAATTAAGGAATAGGGAATTCTATCAAATTTGAAACTAAGAAAAGAAGCATTTAGTGTTTGCAGCTAGGATGATCAGTACAAATAGAAAGAATATATAGTAAACTAGAAATAGAGAGATTAGAAAGGTAAAGGGAGTGGGAGAGAAAATTATTTTTTTTTAAACCCATGAAGGTCTGGAAAAGAGCTGTCTGTACACACATTAGGGCTACTAAGAGCTGAAGCAAATGAACTTGAAATGGAGAGTGAGGGAATGGTGGAAAATCATCAGCACGAGCCAAAAAAACTGAGGTTTGAACAATCTGCGAAGGTAACTCTAGGAATGGGAGTGACATGTCAGAAAGTAGGATGTTTGACAATGAGACTTGTATATTAACTCCAGGATTTGATTCCAGCAATGTGGGGCTAAATCTGCAAAGCTCTTTCAGCTGTCCTGTAATAAAACTACACTGACATTTTGGTCTTGTGTGAATCTTGACAGCGACAGTCACTGGGCTGTTCGACCCAGAGCTCTTTTACAGCAAAGCCTGATCTAATTTTCATCTGCCATTCAAACATACACTTCTATGGTTCTATGATTATGTTTGGGGAACTGGATAGTGATCAGGAGAAGGAGCCCGGTCCAATATTTCCCACTCCCTGGCCTGGGGAAGCTGAAATCCACTAACAGGTAAAAAGCTGGACTCACTAAATCATGAACCATTTGAGCTCGGGAGTTGCTCAATTTAAATTTTAGCAGCTAACACACTGATTATTTACAGCCGTCAGCACATGCGAGTGAAGACATTGCAGTGTAATGAAGAGAAATAAACCGTTTCTGCGGTTAAGTAAATCCGACCAATTACCGCCCCATCAGCCTACTCTCAATCATCAGCAAACTGATGTCGACAGTGCTATCAAGCGGCACTTACTCACCAATAACCTGCTCACCGATGCTCAGTTTGGGTTCCGCCAGGACCACTCGGCTCCAGACCTCATTATAGCCTTAGTCCAAACATGGACAGAAGAGCTGAATTCCAGAGGTGAGGTGAGAGTGACTGCCCTTGACATCAAGGCAGCATTTCACCGAGTGTGGCACCAAGGAGCCCTAGTAAAATTGAAGTCAATAGGAATCAGGGGGAAAACTCTTCAGTGGCTGGAGTCATACCTAGGACAACGGAAGATGGTAGTGGTTGTTGGAGGCCAATCATCTCAGCCCCAGGACATTGCTGCAGGAGTTCCTCAGGTCAGTGTCCGAGGCCCAACCATCTTCAGCTGCTTCATCAATGACCTTCCCTCCATCATAAGGTCAGAAATGGGGATGTTCGCTGATGATTGCACAGTGTTCAGTTCCATTCGCAACCCTTCAGATAATGAAGCAGTCCGTGCCCGCATGCAGCAAGACGTGGACAACATCCAGGCGTGGGCTGGAAAGTGGCAAGTAACATTCGCGCCAGACAAGTGCCAGGCAATGACCATCTCCAACAAGAGAGAGTCTAACCACCTCCCCTTGACATTCAACAGCATTACCATCGCCGAATCCCCCACAATCAACATCCTGGGGGTCACCATTGACCAGAAACTTAACTGGACCAGCCACGTAAATACTGTGGCTACAAGAGCAGGTCAGAGGCTGGGTATTCTGCGGCGAGTGACTCACCTCCTGACTCCCCAAAGCCTTTCTACCATCTACAAGGCACAAGTCAGGTGTGTGATGGAATACTCTCCACTTGCCTGGATGAGTGCAGCTCCAACACTCGAAGCTCGACACCATCCAGGACAAAGCAGCCCGCTTGATTGGCACCCCATCCACCACCCTAAACATTCACTCCCTTCAACACCGGCGCACAGTGGCTGCAGTGTGTACCATCCACAGGATGCACTGCAGCAACTCACCAAGGCTTCTTCAACAGCACCTCCCAAACCCGTGACCTCTACAACCTAGAAGGACAAGGACAAGGGCAGCAGGTACATGGGAACACCACCACCTGCACGTTCCCCTCCAAGTCACACACCATCCCGACTTGGAAATATATCGCCGTTCCTTCATTGTCGCTGGGTCAAAATCCTGGAACTCCCTTCCTAACAGCACTGTGGGAGAACCTTCACCACACGGACTGCAGCGGTTCAAGAAGGCGGCTCACCACCACCTTCTCAAGGGCAATAAATGCTGGCCTCACCAGCGACGCCCACATCCCATGAACGAATAAAAAAAAGTCAAGATCTTAAACTTCAGAGTGTTAGAATTTTAAAATGTGATCAATTATTTATTACAATTAATGAACTTTTTCTTTATTAATCTGGATTCAGGGTTTAATTTTACATTAATGGTAAGAAGCATATTAAGTTATGTTCTGTTTGTATGCCCAGTGTTCCTTTACAGGGTGTGACAGTAGTTGCAGAATCTCTCACTAGCATGTCCCTGTGTTCTTGATTTTCAGAACTCCAGCTGTTTTGCACTTTGGAAGGTAAGATATTTAGGAACCATTTCAGAACTCCAATTTAGTGACTGAATAAGAAAATTCCAGTTTCATTGCATGGGATTCCAGGAATTTTGAGGATAGAGTTCTACAATCTCATTTGAAAAGCATACACCAAAAGCCTTGACCATTTTACATTCCTGTGAACAATTTCCTGCTGTAGTCCACTGCTACTGGGTGGTGCAGTGTGTTAGACATTGACCTTTCACCCTCTGGGATTGGATGGTGCAGTGGATTAGACACTGACCTTTCACCCTCTGGGATTGGGTGGTGTAAAGGGTTAGACATTGTCCCCTCATTTTTGTAACAGGTTGGTGCAATGGGTCAGACACTGTCAAATATTGGAACATTATATCACAGGCCCATCAACTGTTTTTTCTCCACATAAGCCACCTAGTTTATTCCCACTGTCCTTTCACCTTTGAGACTGGGTAATGTAGTGGATTAGATACTGTCCTTTTCTGCTCTGGAACCCCCTGGTGCAATGAGTTAGATACTGTTCTTTCTCAATTAAGGATTTTTACTATCAGACCGATTAATTATTCTTTGCTGCCTGTTCTTGAAAAATACACTTCACGTGTGGGGCAGAATCCTGTGTGAAATGGTGTAATGTTCCGTGTGCAAATACGGAAATTTATTTCATGAGCACACCAAAAATTATAATATACATTGTGGCATCATTTTATGTTTTTATTTTGCATGTTTTATTTTTTTCTTTATATTCTCTGATTACTTTTCTCTTTGGTGGGGGAGAAGGGGGTAGACAGATTTTGGTGATTGGTTAACCCACCAGAAGACAACTTAACTTGAGCAGATTGGAACCCTCCCACTCAATTTCCTCTTCCTCCCTCAGTTACCCATTCAAAAATAGAAAAAGAGGCCATGCATTATAGCCAGAATTTAACTCAGTCAAGGCTGCCTGTCGTCACAGGGAGCTCCTTTAAAACGTGCTAGAAACAGATGAAAGTGACAGCAGCATTATGATTGGGTTCAGCTGTCAGGTTTTCAGCTCCCGACTTGTGATTGGCGCAGAGTTGGAATGTAATAATTGTGGGCTGATCACATGAGCTGTAAAAACTGTAAACCCTTCCCAATATTCCACTCTCAGTTTTCAATCTGCTGCTCAGTCTTTTCACTGAATTGAATGGGATGATAATTGAGATGAACAGAACATTTGATCCATATTATTAATCACTGGATTCTAATCGAGCAGTGATGTTGCAGACTGAGTGAGGGGGTTCCTTGTTCCCAATCTGTGAAGATACAGTTTTAACTGGACGTTCAGCAAAAAGTGTAAGATGTGAAATATTTTTGTTTTGTGCAGGTTATGACGAAGTGGAAATAGATTATGGTAGGTACAGAACCATTATACAATTCAATAAAACTGTCCCCTAATTTATAATTTAAAGCACTTTTCCTGAAAACTTTAATGTCAGTGCTGAAAGAGCTCATCTGATTGCATCTTTCGAACAAACATTTTTTTTCCCGAACGGAGCTGTTTTATTCCAGTTGTTTAACTCTGCCGGAAGATATTCGTTCATACGAACATAAAAGGTACCACATTCATGTGTATATATTGAGACCATTGTATATTTAGGTATACATTCATGTGTATATTTTATAAAGCCATTGGATATTTATGTATGTATTCACATTGTAAAGCCATTGTACATTTTGGTGTACATACTTGTGTATATTTTATGAAGCCCGGGTACATTTTGATTGCACAGTGCTTGTGGGACGAGTGCATTGATCCATCCAGCTTTCTTTATGACTGGGTCAAGAGGTTGAGGCAACTTGTTGGTCTTGGTTTCTGGGGATTAGTTGAGTGTGGGAATGGGGCAGAAGGCCCTGCACATCATTGGTCATGTTAGTAGGGGTCATTGCCCTTTGTGGTCAATGGGTGGGTTGCTGTGCTGGGAGGGTCAGTTAGTGCTGAGTGATCCTCCAGAATCAGACCCCAAACTGCTTGATATTTTTCCCAGTTCTGTTCAGAAGGTGAACATTACCTGCTGTGATTGGGAAATGTTCCACCTGGACTTCAGACATGCTTGTTGTGTGGAGGGCTGTACTTTGCCAGAGGGGAATGCATTGGTTGCAGTTAATAGTAAGACTTGTGCTGAGCTGCTCATTGTGGGGGACTCTCACTTTCTATTGGGCAGGCTCAGGCAGTGCTGAGCTGCATCCTCTGGAATTGGAAGAGCAGTCATGGTCCTGTGCTCTCCTGGACTGCTATCCACAATGGTTGGGTGCAGGGGCAGATGTCAAACACTCACATTTTAGGGTGGGCCTGTCCCTCAGTTGATGGTGACAGTGAATCCTGGTAGAAACTTTCTCCAGTTGCTGCTTTGCCACTGGGCCACGGATTTCTCTGGGTTAGTGGCAGTGACTCCAGGAGAGAATGACTCCATCTAACGACAGAGCCACTTCAGGCACTTTCACAGTTAAATCCGCTGGTTAGTGCTGTCAGTGGAGATGAGTGTAAAATAGGAGCTGAGCTCAGACAGACAGAAGTTCACTCAGGGATGTCAGGTGAGGAATTCTCAAACATGAGGAATCTATTTGGGACCAAACTGGGGGAAGAATTGCTCAGGTCTCTGCGTGGGAACATAAAGAAAAAGAACTTGCATTTATATAGCGCCTTTCGTGACCTCAGGATGTCCCAAAGCTCTTTACAGCCAATGAGGTACCTTTTTGAAGTGTAGTCACTGTTGTAATGTAGGAAACGAGGCAGCCAATTTGCACACAGCAAGATCCCACAAATAGGAATGTGATAATGACCAGATAATCTGTTTGTGACGTTGTTTGAGGGATAAATATTAACCAGGACACCGGAAGAACTTCCCAGCTTTTCTTCAAAAATGTCCACCTGAGAGGGCAGATAGGGCCTCAGTTTAACATCTCATCCAAAAGACTCTCTCAGGCACTCCCTCAGCATTGCACTGAGGTGACAGCCTCGATTAAGTCTCTGGAGTGAGATTTGAACCCACAACCTTCTGACTCAGAGGCGAGAGGACTGCCACTGAGCCAAGGCTGACACTCTATTCTGAATGGGGGATGCTGAATACATTCATAATGAACAGGTTTCCGATGCCACCACACAGAGGAATTCTCTTCTCTCTCTCCCCCCCATGCCCAAACCACTGAAGATTTACTGCTCGTTCCAGAGAGTCAAGTAAACTGAAGTTTTCAGTAACTTCCCATGGTTCTGTGTCTACAGGGGAAATTTTAACCTAACTCGTCCATCGGGTAACTGATGGGATCGGGGACAATGCTGGTTTTACACCCCGCCCATTTTTACTCCCCATTGAAGTCACTGGAGAGGAATATCGGGCGAGGTTTAAAACCGGTCCCTATACAATCGTTTCCAACTTCTGCTTTTCTGACTTTGATCTTCTGTGAATGTATCCCCCTCAATCCCATCCCCTCAGTGATAGCAGAGCATTGAGCCATCATGGCCCCTGCAGTCTGGGATTCTGTTCCTAAACCCCTCCCTCATGCTGCACCTCTCCACCTTTAGAAAACTCAAAACCTACCTCTATGCTTCAGGGCACATCCCTTAATACCTGCCCTCTTCATGCTCCGGCCTCCCTGACCCCCTCTGTAAAGAACCTTGGGATATTTCATTGTGTAGAAGGTGCTGTCACAGTGTGGGTTGTTGGATTTATCGTGTCTGTTGACGTGGGGTCAGAGTGCTGGTGGCTGAAAACATAGAGCAAGAGTTCCTCAAATCATCCAGGTCACTGATGACCCTGACACAGTAAAGGGAACACTCTTCCCTGTTTAAGATGAGAAAAATGGGCAGATCGAGTTGTGATGGGTGATTGGGCCCAAATCTGGCAGACGGAGAATTTCCCAGTTTTTTTTTCCTCAATTGGCCGAAGGTTTTTTCTTTTTTGCGTCTCCTGGGAACTTTACTGACGTTGATTCTACCATAAAGACTGTTGAACAATACTGTTGTTTTACAACTCCCAAATCAGCGAGAAACTGCAGCGCTGTACATTCATGTTGGAAGTTACGTCACATGTAATGTGTAAGTGCGACAATCGAGAGAAAATAGCTGGTGAAACCAGGGCCAATAAAACCAGATAAATACCGTCCCCAATTGGTGTTTTTGCTGGACAATCACTGATTCAGCTCTTCCAACCCCCACCAAATCCACAAATTACATTTTAAATTCTAAAATAAATAGCATTTCTCAAACTTGATTTTTCTGAAACTAATGTGCAAATGTACCAAAGCCCGTCATTTTGTCATAAAACTCTCCTGGGTTCACCTCCACCTGATGTCACTGCGACAAAAATGACACACACACACTATAAATGTAAGTTCTTATTTCTATTCTTTTGTTACAACTGTGAACGGTGTTTAGTTGTAAATTGAAGCTCCAGTCACAGTATTTATTGATTTTATTATTTATCCCCACAAAATGCCACCATGATGTTTGATATTTTCAGCAGTTGTGACTCTGTTCCCGTGTGACCCGCCTCCCATGGGACCAGCGTGGGTGGGGGATTGAGGTGGCGGTGGGGGGATTGAGGTGGCGGTGGGGGGGATTGAGGTGGCGGTGGGGGGGATTGAGGTGGCGGTGGGGGGATTGAGGTGGCGGTGGGGGGATTGAGGTGGCGTTGGGGGGGATTGAGGTGGCGTTGGGGGGGATTGAGGTGGCGTTGGGGGGGATTGAGGTGGCGTTGGGGGGGATTGAGGTGGCGTTGGGGGGGATTGAGGTGGCGGTGGGGGGGATTGAGGTGGCGGTGGGGGGATTGAGGTGGCGTTGGGGGGGATTGAGGTGGCGTTGGGGGGGATTGAGGTGGCGGTGGGGGGGATTGAGGTGGCGGTGGGGGGGATTGAGGTGGCGGTGGGGGGGATTGAGGTGGCGGTGGGGGGGATTGAGGTGGCGGTGGGGGGGATTGAGGTGGCGGTGGGGGGGATTGAGGTGGCGGTGGGGGGGATTGAGGTGGCGGTGGGGGATTACGCAGTGTCCCAGGTTTCCACCCCCCACCATTTTAATGGCCTGTTTTCAGGCACTGGAAGGCCGCCTGCCCCAGAGGAGTGTGGGCCCAATTTAAATGGCAAAGCCGCGTCTCGATGATGTCATGGGGACGAACACGCCATTTTAACCATGGGCCGACTAAAGGCCGCCCGGTCTCGAGCTCGCCAACGAAAGCTGCGGCAGGAGGGATCCTGGGGGCAGGAGGTCCAGGGAAGTAATTGTCTTTTTACTTTAATGGTCCTTGTGGGCCAGGAGAAGCAGGCAGCAGTGTCCTCTTGGCCCCACAAAGACATCTTGAGCCTCCCCCAGGCCAGGCTTTCCCCGTCCGATTGTCGATTTATTCCCCCGTCCTTGCTTACCGTGGCGGGTATCGTATCCGTGGGTCCCCAGCGGTGGTCTGAACCCCGCCCGCCGGTGGTGACCTCATTCCCACTGGCTTCAGGCGGAGTCAGTATGGTCACTTGGTCAGGAGGCCCGGCAGTTAAAATCTCCCGGACCTCATCCTCCAAGGGGACAAACGGATCTCCGCCTGATTTGGCCCTTCGCCCCCCACCCCCCATTCCTGCCCAGAGTTAAAATCGACCTGCTCCTTTCCTCCCCTCAGGGCGACTCTTCTTCCTGTTTATAAACTGGAAATCAGTCAGAAACAGTGAACTCGGTGAGAGCAGAATTCCTGCCTGAGCCCAGAGATTGGGAGCGAAAAATCTCCAACAAATCAGAGAAAATGGATCAAATGGGAGACTGGGATCGGGCCCTCGGGGAGCGGGAATCCCGCAGCGCTCACTGTGTACAATGGGTTTATTCCATGTCCAAATCCCGAGTGAACCTCCTCCACCTGCCCCCCGCCCCGAGTGAACCTCCTTTTTCTCTCCTTTCCTGCTGTCACGGGGGTCAGTCTCTCTCTCTCTCTCTCTAATTCTCTCCTTTCCCCCTGTCCCGGGGGTCAGTCTCTCTCTCTCTCATTCTCTACTTTCCCCCTGTCCCGGGGGTCAGTCTCTCTCTCTCTCTCTCTAATTCTCTCCTTTCCCCTGTCCTGGGGCTCAGTCTCTCTCTAATTCTCTCTTTCCCCCTGTCCCGAGGGTCAGTCTCTCTCTCTCTCTCTCTCTCTCTCTAATTCTCACTTTCCCCCTGTCCCGGGGGTCAGTCTCCCTCTCTCTCTCCAATTCTCTCCTTTCCCCCTGTCCCGGGGGTCAGTCTCTCTCTCTGTCTAATTCTCTCCTTTCCCCTTCTCCCCCGGCTCAGTCTCTCTCTCTCTCTCTCTCTCTCTAATTCTCTCCTTTCCCCCTGTCCCGGGGCTCAGTCTCTCTCTCTCTCTCTCTCTCTCTCTCATTCTCTCCTGTCCCGGGGGTCAGTCTCTCTCTCTCTCTCTCTCTCTCTTTTTCTCTCTCTCTCTCCAATTCTCTCCATTCCCCTTGTCCCAAGGGTCAGTCTCTCTCTCTCTCTCTCTCTCTCTCTCTCTCTCCAATTCTCTCCTTTCCCCCTGTCCCGAGGGTCACTCTCTCTCTCGAATTCTCTCCTTTCCCCCTGTCCCGAGGGTCAGTCTCTCTCTCTCTCATTCTCTCCTTTCCCCCTGTCCCGAGGGTCAGTCTCTCTCTCTCTCATTCTCTCCTTTCCCCCTGTCCCGGGGCTCAGTCTCTCTCTCTTTAATTCTCTCCTTTCCCCCTGTCCCGGGGCTCAGTCTCTCTCTCTCTCTCATTCTCTCCTTTCCCCCTGTCCAGGGGTTTAGTCTCTCTCTCTCTCTCCCTCTCTCTCTCTCTCTCTCTCTCTAACTCATTCTCTCCTTTTCCCCTGTCCCGGGACTCAGTCTCTCTCTCTCTCTCTCTAATTCTCTCCTTTCCCCCTGTCCCGGTGGTCTCTCTCTCACTCTCTCTCTCCAATTCTCTCCTTTCCCCCTGTCCCGAGGGTCAGTCTCTCTCTCTCTCTCTCTCTCTCTCTCTCTAATTCTCTCCTTTCCCCGTGTCCCGGGGGTCAGTCTCTCTCTCTCTCTCTCTAATTCTCTCCTTTCCCCCTCTCCCCCGGCTCAGTGTCTCTCTCTCTCTCTCTAATTCTCTCCTTTCTCCCTGTCCCAGGGGTCAGTCTCTCTCTCTAATTCTCTCCTTTCCCCCTGTCCCGGGGCTCAGTCTCTCTCTCTCTCTTTCCCCTGTGCGGGGCTCAGTCTCTCTCTCTCTCTCTCTCTCTCTCTCTAATTCTCTCCCTTCCCCCTGTCCCGAGGGTCAGTCTCTCTCTCTCTCTCTCTCTCTCTCTCCTTTCCCACTGTCCCAGGGGTCAGTCTCTCTCTCTGTCTAATTCTCTCCTTTCCCCCTCTCCCCCGGCTCAGCCTCTCTCTCTAATTCTTTCCTTTCCCCCTGTCCCGGGGCTCAGTCTCTCTCTCTCTCTTTAATTCTCTCCTTTCCCCCTCTCCCCCGGCTCAGTGTCTCTCTCTCTCTCTCTCCCTCTAATTCTCTCCTTTCCCCCTGTCCCGGGGTCAGTCTCTCTCTCCCTCTCCCTCTCTCTAATTCTCTCCTTTCCCCCTGTCCCGAGGGTCAGTCTCTCTCTCTCTCTCTCTCTCTCCTTTCCCACTGTCCCAGGGGTCAGTCTCTCTGTCGAATTCTCTCCTTTCCCCCTCTCCCCCAGCTCAGTCTCTCTCTCTCTCTCTCTCTCTCTAATTCTCTCCTTTCCCCCTCTCCCCCGGCTCAGTCTCTCTCTCTCTCTCTAATTCTCTCCTGTCCCGGGGGTCAGTGTCTCTCTCTCTCTCTCTCTCTCTCCTTTCCCACTGTCCCAGGGGTCAGTCTCTCTCTCTCTCTTTAATTCTCTCCTTTCCCCCTCTCCCCCGGCTCAGTGTCTCTCTCTCTCTCTCTCTCTAATTCTCTCCTTTCCCCCTCTCCCCCGGCTCAGTCTCTCTCTCTCTCTAATTCTCTCCTTTCCCCCTGTCCCGGGGCTCAGTCTCTCTCTCTCTAATTCTCTCCTGTCCCGGGGGTCAGTCTCTCTCTCTCTCTCTCTCTCTCTCTCCCTCTCTCTCTCTAATTCTCTCCTTTCCCCCTGTCCCGGGGCTCAGTCTCTCTCTCTCTCTCTCTTTAATTCTCTCCTTTCCCCCTCTCCCCCGGCTCAGTGTCTCTCTCTCTCTCTCTCTAATTCTCTCCTTTCCCACTGTCCCAGGGGTCAGTCTCTCTCTCTCTCTCTCTCTCTCTCTAATTCTCTCCTTTCCCCCTGTCCCGGGGGTCAGTCTCTCTCTCTGTCTAATTCTCTCCTTTCCCCTTCTCCCCCGGCTCAGTCTCTCTCTCTCTCTCTCTCTCTCTAATTCTCTCCTTTCCCCCTGTCCCGGGGCTCAGTCTCTCTCTCTCTCTCTCTCTCTCATTCTCTCCTGTCCCGGGGGTCAGTCTCTCTCTCTCTCTTTTTCTCTCTCTCTCTCCAATTCTCTCCATTCCCCTTGTCCCAAGGGTCAGTCTCTCTCTCTCTCTCTCTCTCTCTCCAATTCTCTCGTTTCGCCCTGTC